>NW_006920886.1:242278-258503 GCF_000417875.1 Pseudozyma flocculosa PF-1
CCNNCNCNCCCTACGTCCCCTCGTCGGTTGCCTTCGGCGACGTCTCACGTCGCACGCCCGACTCCCCGACTTCCCTCCGTCGCGAGCGCGTCCGCAGCGTTCACGGCCGCGGTGCGCTGCGCTGCCACGTCCGGCTCGGCTCACCTCGGCTCGTTGCCGCTCGCTGTGACGACACGTTCGCCACCTGTCGATACCCTTCCGACTCCCCCCCCCCCCCCCCCCCTCCCTTGCCGATCCACTCTTTCCCTTCGCAGGCCGGCCTCGTCGCACCTCGCTGGCTCGTTTTCCCATCCTCTTCCTTCTTCGTATTGCGCCTCGCTCAGATCAGCCCGTCCCTCCCCCTCTTCTCCACCACCCGCTCTGACCCGTCTCGACGCGCCCGCCTTGACGATCCCCATGACGAAATGCAAGCCCGCCGCCTGATACTGCACGACCGCTGACGCCCACCGCCAGAGTGGCGTGATCCGGTCTCAGCTCGGATGGGAGATTGGAAGAAATGAGGCAGGCGGTCAGGGGCCATCGAGGTTGGTAGTGTGCGATACGATGCAGTGCAGGTGGTCGTCTAGATGCGAGACCGTTTGCGCTCGCGCTCGTCGGCGTGCGCGTCTCGTCGATCCCGCTCTCGCTCCCGGTGCCGATGATGCCGCGGCGAAGACGGCGAGGCCGCACGACGATGTCGCCGTCGCCGCCGCTCCTCCTCCTCCACGTCCTCGTCGTCGTCCTCATCTCGATGCCTGCGTCGTCTGCGCTCGTCATCCATCCCGTCCCGCCGCCTCTCGCCGTCGTATCCACGGTGACGTGGCCGATCGTCGCGATGTCGCCTTCTACCGTCGTCGCCGTCGCCGTCGTCGTCGTCGTACTCGCGTCTCGGCCTTCTTGCGCCCCGTGGAGAACGCGAGCGAGAGCGAGAGCGAGGTCGCGACCGCTCTTTCGGCCTTTGATCGTCGTGTCGGTCAGACCTGTGGCGATCGCGATCGCGGTCGCGGCTTCTGCTCCTGCTTCTGCTCCGCCTCGATGCGCCTCTCTGCTCTGGACCGTCCCTCGTTGGCCTCCCAACGCGCATCTCGTCTCTCCGCTGCCGCACTGCGAGCGGTGCACTGTTCGCGCCGGTGCCAGTGCTCCTGAGACCGGCTCGTTCGCCGCCGTCGCCGCCGCCTCCACCAAGAAGCACGGGGCAGTCCCGCTTGAGGTGTCCCTCGGCGCCGCAGTGGAAGCATCCGCCGCCTCCTCCTCCCGCCGAGCCGTTTCCCAGGGCGGGGGAGCGCTGCGCGAGGCGCGACGTGTCCTCGTTGGCGAGGTGCGTCCACTTGGACCGCTTGGCCTGGCCGTAGTTGCGGACCTGCATGATCTTGGGCAGCTTGGTCTTGTCGATGGCTTCCGACTCGGTCGGCGCCGAATAGTCGCGTTTGAGGATGTCCATGTCCTGTTCGCAGGGCGGAAGCAGCACATCCATGTTGTCAGTCTCAGGGCCTCTGCAAGATGCAGAGGAGCAGCACCGACTGCTTCTGCCTTCTGCCGGCAGCTCACCTGGAAGAAGCCACCCTTGTGGTAGTAGCGCTGCATGAAGCCCTGCTGGCCCCTTTTCTTGTCCTCGCGGCTCTTTTGGGCGCGCTCCATGTCCTCCTTGAGCCGCTCCTCTTCGGGCATCTCGCGCCTCCGCTCGATCTCGTCCTTTTCCCGGCGCTTCTCTTCGAGCGCCTCACGGTCGCGCTTGATGCGCTCCAGCTCGCGGATGCGCCACGCCTGGAACTCGGCGTCCGGGTCCTTGCCGTCGGTGTCGTCGAGGTCCGGCTTAGTTTCCTGATGCTCCTTTTCCGCCAGCTCGGCGCGAATGCGAGCCGCAGCTAGCGCGTGCGACTCTTGCCGCCGAGCCAGGAGCGCCGCTTCGGCTGCTGCCGCGCTGGCGTCTGATGTCGTAGCGGTGCCAGGCGCCGCCGTCGGAGCAGCGGGGTCCGTCCCGGGTGCAGATGCCTGGGCCTCTCGTTGCCGTCTGGAGTGTGGAGGACGGGAGACGAGGTTGACGGAGAAGAGAAGGCTTTGGAATGAGCGCAGTTCCCATCACGGATGCATGCCGCCGAAACATGATGCTGTACTCACTTGGATACGAAAACGGGCTTCAGCATGGGCTTGACCTCCTCCTCCTCCTCCTCTTCTTCGCTGCTCTCGCCTTCTTCGCTGTCGCTTTCGTACTCTCCGCTGCTGCTCTCTTGCTTGACCTGCGGCTCCGACTTTCCCGGTGCGCGAAAGACGGGTCGCGGGGGTGGCTCGTCCTGCTCGCTGTCGGTCTCGTACTCGCTGCTGTCCGTGCCTTGGCCAGGCTGCGCGGATTTGAGCGAGAGATCGACCTTCCTCGTCGTCGTGGACGGGCCGAAGGAAGTGACGGCGACGCCCTGGCCCAGGGTATTGGAGGCTCCTGCTGCCGTGGCGGCGGCGGCGGCGGCGGAGGCATCTGCGTGGTCCTGCTCGTCGTAGTCGGAATCCGAGAGGTCGGCGGGGTCGACGCCCGCGACGGGGGCCTTGCCCGGTCGGTAGCGCGTCGCAGCGCGGGCGACGCGGTGTCCGCCTGCGCCGGCTGCGGCGGGACGAGGTGGTGGAGGCGCCATGTTTGAGGTGCAGGCCGCCGTCGGCGCGGGCGAGGCAGCAAGTCGGTCGGGGAGCGAGGTGCGGTCGGGGCGAGCGGTTGTTGGTGGTCTGCGGTCAGGAAGGCAGCCCGAGAAAGAGGGTCGCGGCCGCGGCCTGGCGTCACCTGCCTGCCTGCCTGCTCCACTTTCCAAGGCTTGGTCTCGGACCCGCTTCCGAGGCCCCCCTTGTTGGCCTGGCCCACAACCTGCCTGGCCGCGTGCAAACCAGCTGGCTGCAGGCGTGCATCTGCTGCTTCGATTTCGGCCTCGGCTTGGGCACCGCCCACGCCCGCACGCCTGGTCGGCTGGTTTCCAAAAGGACGGCCGCCTTCCGACATCCTGGCGAGCATATCGAAGCGTCGGCGGGCGACCATATGGCCGCTTCGACGCCCAGCCAGGCTGCAAAGCACCGCAACGCACCGCACCGCACCGCCAGCCGCCGGCTTCCACCGAAGAGGCAGGCAGGGGCATGCCAGCCAGCGAGAGAGTCACATGCACCGCTCGACGGCGTCTCGAGCTGCGTGCGTACAGAGGTAACGGGCCTGCTGCTTCTTCTCCTGGAACCGGCAGCGACGTGACCTGATTCGCTCGGGCTTGGCTTGGCCCTCCTTGCCGGTCCCAAGCAGTTTCTCGGCATGCCCCGTCCTGTCCTGTCCTGCCCTGTCCTGTCCTTCGCCCCTCTCTGTTGCCTCACGGTCAAAGAGAGGGCCCCCATTTCTCTGTTCCCGTCGTCGCTCGACACCTCTCGACCACCATCCTCACCTCTCCGCTCCCATCTCTTGAAGCCGTGCGGCTGTCAGTCGCCATGTCGCTCGCTACGCGCATCTACCTCTGGCTGGGCGTGCCGCGCCCCTTTGACGCGCAGCACCGCTACGTGACCTCGTACCTCCTGCCTCCCTTCTACCTCTTCCTCTGGCGCGCCACCGTCGGCCTCTACGCCCTCTTTGCCTGCATCTACACCGCCGCCCGCGATGGCGGCAGCACCTTTAGCTACTTCACCAACATGTGCTACTTTGGCCTCGCCGGCTACTTCCTCGCCAGCGCCGCGCACACCCTCTCGTTCTGGCTGAGCTTACGGCGATGGCAGCGAAGCCGCTCCTCGTCGTCGTCTTCGTCGTCGCCGTCGTCGGACTCGTCGATGGCTGCGGCAGAGTACGACGAGAAAAAGGCCGGAACCGTCTCGTCGCACGGCGCCGAAGAGGCCGGCGAGGCCCCGCCACGCTCGTCTGCCTCGTACCCGCGCTCCTGGCTTGACTCGTTCCCGCGTCCCCTCCAGGCAGCCCATGCGCTGCTGGTGAGCACCCTGACGACCTACCCGCTCATCGTCACCATCGTGTACTGGCTGCTGCTCGGCAACGGCACCAGCTTCCGCACGGCCTACACGTCCTACTCCAACATGTCCAAGCACGCCCTCAACCTCGCCGTCGCCGTGACCGACGCCGTCATCCTCAGCCGCGCTCCCATGCGGCCTTGGTGGCACCTCCTCGCCGTCGTCGTCATGATCGCGTCCTACATCGGCGTCGCCTACATCACCCAGTGAGTCGATCCGAGCGGCGGTCCGAGGGTGGGAGTGTACGCTGACTGGGCTGACCCTCGACCGTCGCCCGCTTCGCCCTGCCTGCCACCGCCGTTTGTAGCGCGACCCAGGGCTTCTACACGTACGACTTCCTGGACCTGTCCAAGCACAGCTCCGGCGTCGTGGCCGCCTACGTACGTCCCAAGTCTCCCAGGGTCGATGCTCTTTTGTTCCCCCTTCGCGACCTGACCTCTCATGTCCGTCCGCTCGTCCCGTTTCGTCTCCCGGCAGATCATCGGCATCGGCGTCGGCACCGTCGTGTCGTTCATGATCGGCCAGCTGCTCATCTTCCTGCGCGAGTGGGTCGCGGCGCGCATCCAGAAGAGCGGCGGCTGGGGATCCGCCCGCGTCGCCGGCGTCGTCGACGACGCCTTTGTGCCCACGCCCCGCGGACCGGGACCCGAGGGCGAGGGCGGAAAGAGGACCGAGGAGTCTCAGTGGCGCGGTCGCTGGCCCGCTTCGGCCGCCGAGTAGCGGTTGGCTGATGCTGCGCTGCATGGCCGGAAAGGATGCCGAGGTCGGCCTTGGGAAGCAGTACTCTGGAAAGCACCGGGAGAGGGTGACGATGGCGCGGCGTCGAGTCGTCCACCGGATTGGTTGTATACCCCTCATTCTTTTGTCGCTCGTTTTGGAGACACCACTCTCGCCGGACGGCCCTCTTGTCATGGAATCCACCACGGACTCATCTTCATCATTGCTCTGCGCGCGGGGAGAGAGGGAGAGAGGGAGAGAGAGAGAGAGGCGCGACTGGCAAGGCCATCGATCAGGCCCGTTTGGCAAAGTCGACCTGCAACGTCGTGTCGGGCGAGAGCTTGAAGCCCTGCATCGCCGACCGGGCGCTCGATGCCTGCTCGGTCGAGGCAAACGTGACAAAGGCGTGGTGCGTCGGCTTGCTCTGCAGCATGACGCTCTCGAACCCGGCGTGTCTGTGCGGCCGGATGGGTGGGCGTGCAGGAACAGGCAGCGAAAGAGAAGCTTCAGACGACGCTCGTTCAAGGGCCAAAGGCGGATGCGCTCGGCGCGCACGCGCGCGCTGTCGACTCACTGCTGGAAGAGGACACCGAGCTGCTCCTCGGACGTCTCTGCCGGCAGATCCGAGCAGAGCAGGATGGGATTCGCAACGTCGCCGGGCAGAGACTGCGGTGGCGAGTTGGGGTCAAATGTGGCGGGGGCAGGGGCGGGTTGTGGGCCTTCGTCTTCGTTGTCGGACTCTCCGCCAATCTCCATGGCGTCTGCAACGGCGTGCGGTGCAACAAGAGGATGAGAAGCGAGAAGCGAGATTCAGCTGATGCGCTGGGCTTCGCCAGCGTCAATGCTGCGACAGACTCACCACCATCGTCTTCGTCCTCGTCGCCGCCCCGCCTGACTTTCTTGGGTCCCTCTCCGTCTTCGTCGTCGTCGTCGCTCGCCACGCCCGCCTCCTCCCTAGCCCTCTTCTTCTCCCTCCCCTGGGCCTCCGCCTGGGCCCTCGAGATCGTCACCTTGCCCTGCTGCCCTTGCTGCCCGGCACCCGTTCCGCTCTGGGCGGCGAGCCTGTTTTTGCTGTTGGCGAGCTCCTGGTCAAAGAGGGCCTCGGGCCCGAGCTCCTGGACGAGCGTGGCCTTGGACTTGGTCCGGGCGTACTCGATCGAGAGCGGCTTGTCATAGAACTCGAAGCCGCTCAGGCCCCGCATCGCCGCCGTCGAGGCCGTTAGGTCCTTGAACACGACAAACGCCTGCCCGCGCATCCCGTCGGCCCGCGTGGCCACAATGTCGAGAAGCTTGCCGTACGTCGAAAAGAGCGACGTCAGCTGCCGCCGCAGCTCTACAGCGTCGTAAAAAGAGGGAAATCAAGCGACAGGAAGCGGTCCGTCAGGTAATCGTGCACAGGACGAGCGACCCTAGGAGGATCCCCAGAGCAACGGCAACGTACCTGGCTTCTTGACCTTGGTGTTGATGTTCTTGACGAACAGCGTCGTGTTGGGCGGAATCGCAGGCATCCTGTGCAACCTCCTTGTCCTGTCCCTGGCTGTGCCTATGAGGCTCTGCTGTATCTGCTGTTGTCGGAGAGGGTACAAGTCGGGTCGCAGGGGACTGGCGAGATGGAAGAACGGTGATGGGGTCGGAAGGATGAGAAGGAAGACGGGCAAAAGTCGAGACGGTGCGAAGAGCTGCCCGCCGCCGCCGGCCTGCCTCTCTGCCTCTGTGCCGCGCCCCAGCGCGTTGGAGGGGTGGAGGGCGCGCCCGATCCCACCTAGCTTGCCCGATGCGCTGCCATCGTCCTCATCCTGGCACCGCTCGCAGACACCATCATCTAGAGCCACCTTGGAAACGGTTCGACGAGTCGATCAATCATGCTCGAACAGCTGACGGAGGACAGGGGAGCCACTCTCATATCCGACCGCTGAAAGACGAGAGCCAGGCAACGACCCTGGCGAGGTGTGCCCGGGCGAGAGGCAGAGGCAGTGGGTGGTGTCTGCCAGGCCTGGCCCTCGCGACAGAGAACCTCGAATCCTGCCTGCATTCGATGGCTCAACGTGGCCACCTTTGACATTCCCATCTGCCACACTACTACCAAGCCTGCTCTACTTCTCGTCGGGGACGAGGCGGATATCGAAGCACAGCTGGCGATCCACGCCAAAGTCCTTTGCCTCCTGGGTCCTCGGCTCGACAAAGTCGACGGTGAGGTCCGACTTGTCGGCAAAGACGGCATCGGCGCCGAGGTACTTGCACTGTCGGTCAAAGATCTGCAGCGGCGATCCGGGAGGGAAGGCAGGGAGGAGGGACGACGGTCAGCGACGGTGCCTGGGCAGAGGCGCGGCGTTCGCACGATGGCACTCTACTGACCTGGGTGACGAGCTGCTTGTGGCCCGGCGCGTCGATGAGGAAGTGGATGTGTGCGGGTCGCATCGGGCTCCGGTCGAGCAGCTTGAGGATGTCGCCGGCGCCGCCGTCGTAGGGGATCGGGTAGGCGGTGGGGACGAGGCAGCGGAACGAGTACCTGCCGTCGGCTGCGGTGTTGAAGCGGCCGCGGTAGTTGTAGTCGGGCTGGTCGGGGTCCTGCTGCTCGTAGAAGCCGTTGGGGCCCGTGTGCCACACGTCGATCCGGGCGTTGTCGATGGGCCGACCGGTCTTGGCCGAGGTGACGGTGCCGTAGAGGTAGCAGGTAAGCCCCTTGTTGCCGTCCTGCGACTTGATCGAGTGGTCGAGGACAATGTCGGCGCCCATCGGGTACTCTGGCGCGTTCTCGCGGTAGAATGGCCCGAGGATGGCCGAGACGGTGGCTTTGCTGCTCTCCTCGGCGCCGTCGGTCGAAGAGGCGGTGCCAGTCTGCTTCAAGGCGCGCTCGTGGGAGAGGGTGTCGACGAGCGACTCGACGCCGAGGATGTCGGAGATGAGGATCATCTCATCGCGCTTCTCGTCGCTCATCTTGCCCGAGCGGTTGAGGAGCTCGCAGGCGGCCAGCCACTCGGCGTTGGTGAGCTCGACCTCGTTGATAAAGGCGTGCAGGTGCTTCATCAGGCTGTCGAGGACCTGCTTGCCGCGCGGGTGCGCCTTGGGCCCGCTGACACCTTGGCAGGCCGACGTGTAGGCTGCCAGCGTGTCGGCGTCGAGGAGCGGATTGGCCGCGGCGGCAGCGGCGGCCGAGGACGATGAGGATGACGAGGTCATGGAACAACGATCTCTGGAGGGTTCGGGAGGGCGACGAGCGGTAGTGTGAGGCGGGCCGGGGGCGGTGATGGTGTTGTCCAAGGTGGAAGGACGGGAAGGACGAGGTTGGCGAGGAGAGGCGCCCTTTTATCCCCGGAGGCCGTCCGGAGGGCAGCGCCAGGGAATCTGGGCACAATGCGACTCCTAGCCTGCCGTTAACGCCGATCATCCTCCTAGAGCCTCATCGTAGCGGGACCACGGCTGTCTGTCGCAGAGGTCGATCGTACCATGGATCGATGCGAGAGCCTTGGTTCGCCACTCTATTGTCCTCGAGGCCGAGATGCGAGGCGGGGGGCGGTGGTGGCATCCGTTCCGACATTTGCGGCTGGCCTCTTTCCCCGCACTTGGAACCACGCTCGGGCCATCGTGACCGCAACTGCACCGAGCGTACGCACCCTCGGCGGAAGCGACGGAGATAGGCCAGGCAAGGCGGGCAGGCTTCGGCAAGCAACCGCGCTGGTCCCGAACACCTTGCTTTGCTTGCTCGCCGGCTTGTTTCTCTGCTGACTGGCGACTCACTTCGCGCTGGGTCGCCTGGCCGGCTGCGAAGGCCGTTGCTGACCCTCCGGTGCTCGCCCTCGTCACTAACACCACCACCACCACCACCACCACCGCCGCCGCCTCCGCCGCCATCCCTCGCGCAGCCCCTCTGCCAGCAATGCCGCTCTGCACCCTCCATCTGGTCCGCCTCGACAGTGGCACCACCATCCGAGGCTTCCTGATCCAGCTGCTTCGCCACGCCTCGTCCTCCGAGGCCGGCCAAGGGTTCAGAGTGGTGACGGCCTCGCAGGTCCGCCATCCCGTCGTTCTCGCGACTCGACTCGACTCGACGCTGCTCAACTCGACCATGTGGGACCTCGTCGTCCTCCTTGCCCCGATCCCATCGACCTCGACCTCGACCTCGACCTCGGCACCGCCACCGACCACCTTCCCCGCAGCGCTCGAGGAGCAGCTCGCGGCGCACTACACGGTCGTCACGGGCGTCCCCTCAAAGCTGGTCGACGGCTACTCGGAGACGACGCGCCGCCTCAACGCCGCGCAGTCGCCGCCGCTCACCGCGCTCGGCTCGCCTCCCTCGACGACGCCGCCGAGCCGCTCCACCGCGACCGAGAAGACGGTGAGCTCGTCGCAGAACCTTGAGCTTTCCCCTACGCTCCTCGACTTCGCCTACCGCCTTCGACAGCACCTCGGCCACGCCGGCAGCGTCACCATGCTCAACCTCATGCACTTCCACTCGACCCCTGGCGCCATGGAGAGCTACCACCGCTACGGCCAGGGCTTCGCCACCGTCGGCGGCTCAAAGGGCGGTAACGCCAAGATCGTCGGCGTCGTCGTCCCGCCGCCCGCGCAGTCGTCGTACGACTCCCGCGGCGATCGCCAGAGGGCCAAGCAGGACTGGTGGAACGAGTGCAGCCTCGTCCACTACCCCTCGATCGACCACTTCTGCGACATGGCGGCCGACCCAGAGTACCAGCGGATCAACGCAGAGCATCGCCTAGGAGTGAGTCGATGGCGAGGAAGGCGAGCAGTGTGTGCGTGTGCAGATTCGTGTTGCTGAATGCGTCCGTCGTTCGCTCGCCCGGTCTATCTGCTGCTTTCCACGCCGCCACCGCCGCTGCAGGCGCTGAGGGATACGACGCTTATCTGCACGACCGAGATCGACCTCGAGGCCCTTGCCGGCGACTCGGCGTCGTCGACGTTGTAGTCTAGCGTAGCCAAGCGTAGCCTAATAACGACGCCGCCGCCCGATGACTAAGACTGCACCGTGACGGCCTGGGCCTCCCTCTTGCGCTCCCGCCGCTGCGCCAGGCCCCGCAGGCCCCAGCTCACGTTTTCGTACACGACAAAGGTGACGCACGTGCCGGGCAGGATGCGCACCAGGTTGGGCACCAGGCCCTTGTAGAACGCCCGCAGCCCTTCCTGCGTATAGGTGAGCCGGATGCACGTCGGGATGTTGGGGTAGATGTGCGACGTGGCGTGGTTCTGTGGCGACGTTCGAGAAAAAGAGGCAGGGAGAAAGGGAGAGGCGGTTAGCTACCAGCCCGTATCGAACGACGCGGTGTCCTCCGGGAAGCACGCACCTGGATGCGAGACCGGATGACCTGGTAGGGATAGGTCAGCAGGATGGCGGCCACCTTGGACGTCCCGGACATGACAATGTACTCGATGTTGCTCTGGAGCGCAGGCGAGGACGACGACGACCGAGAGAGCGAGTGCGTGTATGTGTTTCAGCGGCCACTGTCGGCCTGGATGCCTACCGTGTCGCCGCCGACGACTCACCAGCATGATCTTGTCCCCGTCGGCCCTTGCACCGCCAGCGCCAGCGCCGCCGCCCGCCGAGCGCATCTTGCGCAGCGCCACCGTGGTCCGCCACTTTTTCAGCTCTTCGTAGGCCATGAACTGGATGGCGCCGTTGCTGACGCCAAACAGCGCCAGCCCGGCGCCCTTGTACAGCCCGCGTATCCCCTCGTTGCGGGCAATCGAGGTGAGGCCGTGCCACAGGCCCCGGTAGACTTCGGGCGCGGCCCTGCCGCCGTCGGTCGCCGCCGACGTGGTCGCGTTTGCAAGGCTGCTGGCGGGCGTGGTAAACATGCGCGTCTTGACGACCCAGATGGGGTTGGTCATGAGGGCGGTGACTGCGCCGCTCTCGCTGGCGGCAAGGAGGTGCTGCCCGGCCGAAAGCTGCTGCTTCTGGCCGTCGCTGTCGAGCCCTGTGGGCAGGTCACCGGCCATGTAGTCCTTGATCATGGTGTACCAAAGGAAATAGAGGCCCCAGCTGGCCGAATTGCCGACGACATTGGGGCTGAGGCCGCGGTAGAGGCCCTTCCAGCCGTCGGTGCGCACAATATCGTTGAGCGCAGAGATCATGTCGTGGCCCACCTTGCCGCCGAGCGCATAGTAGCGCCATCCCTTGGCGGTGCGGGCGCCACCTGCGAGTGTGGCCTGTGACGGCGTTGCGCCCGGAAGCGCCCTCTCCTTGCCCTTGACGCTGGCGCCGGCGACATCCGAAGCGCGGAAGCGGAGGCTGCGGGGCTTTGTGGTGTCGACCTGGAACTTGGTCTTGATGAGGTCGAGCGGGTTCATGCAGACGGTAGCGGCCGCGCCCGCGGCTATCCCCGCGAATGCGTGGTCGATGGCATGGGTTGGGAAAAAGGGGGGCGTGGTTGGAGCGTTTGATGTCGACGCCGACGACGTAGACGACGAGGACGCCGACATCGCTTTCGGCGACCCTGACCCGGACGACGACGACGACGATGACGACGCTGCTGCTAATGGCGAGGTGGCCGAGGACGACGAGGCAAAGGCCGAGGTGACGGCGTTGTCCGGCGTCGAGATGGAAGGCTGATCGTCGGGCGGCGCCGGCGTGGGAGTGACGAGCGAGCTGGCAGGACGGCCACTCATGTCTGCAAGGATCGCACCGGGAGGCTGTCTCGTTGGCGATGGGGACAGCTGCTGCTGGCGTCGGGCAGGCGTTGAACAGTCGAGCGAGGATGGGATGGTGGAGGTACGATGGACGAGCAGGCCAGACGGCTTGCCACAGCACTTTGGGCTCTCTGACCGTGTTCGGGCGGTGGGGCCTGGAAGAAAGTCAGCAGAGCAGATGGAGCCACAGCCAAGCCAGCAGGGCCAGCAGGGCCAGCAGGGCCGTATCAGCCGAAATTCGCCCGAGTGCCGAGGCCCGGCAGGCCACCCATGCTAGCAGCCCGCAGCTGCCAGCTCCACTTGGCTGCCGCGGGGCAAAGAGGTCGGTCATCCTGCCTGCCCATTTCGCGCCCGACCGACGCTGTTGGCCGGATGGCAGGCCAGCCTCGGGCCAGCCGATGCGTACGTGGCACAGCTAGGGTTGATCAACAAAGCTGCTGTCGAGCAAGCTCAGGCAGGATCCCGACGAATGGATGGCGCCATGATGGGCTGGCCTTCCGTTGAGGCGGCCGCATGGGCGAGCGGGGTCAGGCTACGGAGGAGCAGCGGCCTGGTGACGTTGCGAAGGAAGCAGCGGCAGCAGCCTGGGCGGTCGCGCGGGCCGAGCGCGGGGGAAGGCTCGAGCCGTGAGGGCACGGAGCAGCGATCGCAGAACAGGCCCGCCTCAGAGCCAGCCGGGCGCCAGAGCCAGAGAGAGGCCCGCGGCATACGGCTTCGACCGGCCCATCCACGTTGGCCGTCGCCTGCTGGCCTGCCATCCACCCCATCCTGCCCCGCAACAGTGTAGTAGTCTGCTCGGCCGGCCACCGTATCTTCCACCACCCACCACCGTCGCCGTCGCCGCCTCATCGGATACCGGCACGCATCGATCCATCCATCCATCCGTCCGTCCATCCGCTCTTTCATCCCCTCTTGCTCTGCTTCGCTGCTTCCATCCGGCCTCGAGATCAATTTCGTCCTCGCACCGGCTCCTAGACCCTCCAGAGTCCGCCCCTCGAAACCCCGCGGGCCCCCCGAATCCCCTCTCCCTGCCGCCTTCGCCGCACCGGGACGAGCCGAGTTCGCCAACGATGCAGAGTCCAGCTCCTGCGGCGGGCTCAGGGCCGGCCTCGGCCCTCGCCCTCTCGCCCATCGAGCGCTCCGCCTTTGCCCACCTCTTCAACCTCGCAGACCCGGACCGCACCGGCATCGTCACCGGCGACGCCGCCGTCTCGTTCTTTGCCAAGTCCAAGCTGCCTCCCGCAACGCTCGGCCAGATCTGGGCCATCGCCGACAGCGCCAACAACGGCTTCCTCACCCCGCCCTCGTTCAGCACCGCCCTCCGCCTCATCGGCCATGCCCAGCGCGGCGAGACCGTGACCGAGGCGCTCGCAAAGCGGCCCGGCCCGCCTCCGACGCTCGAAGGAATCACCCTGCCCCTCAGCGCACAGCTGACCGGCGGCGCCCCCGCCGCGGGCGCAGCGGCAGCAGCACCGCCCCCCAACATGCCCGGCGTCATCGAGATCAAGCCCGAGGACCGCGCCCGCTACACGCGCATCTTTGCAAGCTCCGGTCCCCAGGGCGGACTCATCGACGGCGAAAAGGCCAAGGAGATCTTTGTCAAGTCCAAGCTGCCCTTTGACAAGCTCGGCGCCATCTGGAACCTCGCAGACACCCAGGCCAGGGGCGCCCTCGACCTCACCGACTTCATCATCGGCATGCACTTCATCCAGAACACCATGAACGGCTCTCTCAACTCGATCCCCGCAGCGCTGCCCCCGGGCCTCTACGAGCAGGCAAAGGGCTCGGCGTCGCGCATTGGCGGCGGCGGCTTCTCTGGCGTACCCCTGGCCGCGCAGATGACGGGCGGATCCGCCTCGGGCGCCATCCCGCGCCAGTTTACGGGCCAGCCACCGCTCTCGGGCTCGGCCTCGCGTACCTTTTCGCCCGCCCCTCATCCTCCTGCCGCCGCCGCCGCCGGCATGTCGGCCTTCCAGTCGCCCCAGACCACGGGCGTCGACGCTTCCCGGTGGGACGTGACGCCCGAGGAGAAGCTGCGCTCCGACCGCTTCTTTGACGGCCTCGATGTCGAGAAAAAGGGCGAGCTCGAGGGTGCGGCCGTGGTGCCCTTCTTCATGCAGAGCAAGCTGACCGAAGCCTCGCTGGCCCACATCTGGTGAGTCGTCCGCGGTCATCCGAGACCGCGCCCCGATGCCGGGATCCCCATCGCTGACGCTCCGAGCTTGTGCCTCTCTGCCCTCGTGCCTCTTGCAGGGACCTCTCGGACGTCACCCAGACGGGCACGCTCTCCAAGGACGAGTTCGCTGTCGCCATGCACCTCATCAACCAGCAGCTTGCCGGCAAGGAGCTGCCGCAGGAGCTGCCGCAGACCCTCATCCCGCCCAGCATGCGCACCATGAGCCTGCCGCAGGCCGTCAACCCGCAGCAGACGGACACGCAAAAGGACCTCTTCTCGCTCATGGACGACGACCCGCCGCCGCCCGCCGTGCCCGCGACCTCGGCGTTCATTGCGCCCTCGTCCAACGCGCCCACCGTGGCCAATGTGGCTGCCGGCACCGCCGGTGCAGCCGCTTCCACGACTCAGCCGGCCAGCGCATCCGGCCCATTCGACGACGACTTCTTCGGCGGCGCCAGCTCCACGCCGTCGCAGGCCCCCGCGGCGGGTGCGGCGACGGCCCTCTCACCGACGGCGACTGGCGGCAGCTTCGGCGGCGGTGCCGCGGGCGTGCGTTCGCCTTCGCTGCAGACCCCGGGCACACCGAGCCGAGGCGCTGGCGGTCTCGGCGACCAGAGCGCCGAGTTCGGCAACAAGTCGATCCAGCTCCAGAGCACGCAAAAGGCGGTCGCCGACCTGCAGGCCAAGCGGAGCGGGCTCGAGACCGCGGTGACGACCAACGCGGCCAGCCTGGCCGAGCTCGAGACGCGCCTGTCGACGGTGCGGAGCCAGCACGAGTCCGAGTCGAAGCTGGTCAAGGATCTCGAGGCGCGACGCAACGCGCAGAGCGAGGAGCTGCGCAAGCTGCGCGAGGACGTCATTCGCGAGGAGTCGGGCCTCAGCGCGCTCAAGGCGGAAAAGGACGAGCTGGAGCAGGCGGTGATGCACGACCGCGAAGACGTGCGCGACATGAAGAAGAAGATGGGCGAGATCCAGGTCGAGACCAAGGCGCTCAAGGAGACGCTCGAGAAGCTGCGCAAGGACGCGCGCCAGCAAAAGGGCCTCGTCGCCATCAGCAAGAAGCAGCTCGGCACCGCCGAGGCCGACCGCGAAAAGGTGCAGGCCGACATCGCCGCTGCCGAGCGAGGTGAGGGCCTGGCCGAGGAAGCGGCCACCCCGGCCGCCGTCGGCAACGCGCGAGATCTCGCGTCGCCCCGCTCCATCGCCTCGCCGGCTCTGCCCGCCGAGTCGGCGCTCAGTCCCGCGGCTAGCGTGCGCAGCACGAACCCATTCGACCGCTTCGGTCCCGCCGGTGCCGGGTCGTCGAGGCCCGAAAGCCCCGCCATGTCCATGTCGCAGCCGGCTCATTCCGGTCTCGATGCGGGCACGGCCGCGCTGGCCGGCGCGGGAGCTGGCGCTGCGCTCGGTGGGGCTGCCGCTGTCGGCATGGCCGCCACCAGCAGCGATGGAGGCAAGGGCAAAGACGATGATCCCTTTGCGGTCCAGAGGTCCGCCGGCGAGCAGCAGGCTTCGGCCACCGGCGCTCCGGGTGGCTTCGATGATGCGTTTGGCGTGCCCAATGACCCCGCCACCGCCACCGCCACCGCTCCTGCTGCCGGTGCCGCTGCGCACGCGGACTTTGACGACAACTTCGGCGACGACTTCGGCGCCTCGGCCGCTCCTGCGGCGACTACCGCGTCGGGCACGACCATTCCGGCCACGACGACGGCATTTGACGATGCCTTTGGCGACAACTTCGACGGCAACGACGCGGCCAAGGCCGGCCCCCAGGCTGGCGGCGAAGCAAAGGCAGGTGACGCTCCTGGTGCGAGCGCTGCCTCGACCTCCGACGGCTTTGGCAGCTCGTTCGCCCCCGCGTCAACGATTGCGACGCCCGGAGGAGCTGCTCCTGAGCCCGAGCACGCGCCTCAGTCCGACGAAGAAGACCACCAGCAGGCGCCTGGTGGACACCACGGCGGTGCCGAAGATGACAGCTCCGACGACGACAGCTCGGACGACGAGGATGGGCCGGAGGACGTGGGTGGCTACAAGCAGCCGACGGCTGGCGTCGGCGCCACCCCGATGACGGACACCACCGACGCTTCCGAGCGCTTCCCCGAGGTCAGCGCCACCGGCACGGACGATGACGCCGATGGCGAGTCTCCATTCGGCCGCGATGATGCCGCTCCCGCCACCGCAGCCGGCGATGAGGCAAGTCCCTCGATTCCTGGCGGCTTCGGAGCGTTTGGCGAGGCGGCCGAGGAGCCCACTGCCGCGGGCAAAGAGCGGTCCGCCTCGACCTCGGCGCCCGTCGACTCTTCGGCCGTCGGTGCCGGCGAGACTGCCAGCGTTGCCTCGATCGCGCCCGTCAGTCGCCAGGAGACTGGTGCCGGCGATGAGGGCGAGACCGTCGGAGCAGACCAGCAGAGCAGCTCGCTCTCCACCGGCCTGGGTGCTGGCGTTGGCGCCGGCGCTGGTGCTGCCGTCCTGACGGGACTCGGCGCGGGCGCTACCGTCGCTGCGACTGGATCGGGAGAGGCTCCCCCGCTGAGCCCCTCGGCCGAGGACGACGATGTGCCGCTCGGGCAGATTCTTTCGAAGCGCGCAGCAGCGACGGGCCCGACCGGCGCAGACGCCACCTCGACGGCATCGCAGCCCTCGCTGAGCCCGAGCAGCTCGATCAAGACACGTCGAGCCCCTCCGCCCGCGCCCGTGCGGCAGGCTTCGTCGCTCAGCTCAGCTCCAACCGTGCTGGCGGCC
>NW_006920886.1:258538-274805 GCF_000417875.1 Pseudozyma flocculosa PF-1
ACGAACCCCTTTGGCGCCGACGACTTTGCCCCCTCGTCGACCTCGGCGTCCGCCGACGCAGCCGCCCCTGCCGCTGCGACGGCCGCCAACAGCGCCAGCAACACCAACAGCGGCAGTAGCAACTTTGACGACTTTGACTCGGCCTTTGAGGACCTTGGCCAGGCCGAGGTTGTTCCCTCGTCGTCGGCTGGCGCTGGCGGCACCGCTGCTGCTGCCACTGGCGCGCCGATGGCTGGGTTCGACGACGCCTTCGACAACGACTTTGACTTTGTGCCCTCGTTTGCGACGGGCGCCGGCGGCTCGACGGCGGGTGCCAATGCCGCCGCGCCGGCCATCGCTTCGAGCGCGGGGGGCGAGCGATCCGTTCTTCCCCGCCGCCGCCGGCGCCGCTTCGTCGTCGTCATCGGCCGCTGCGGCACCCGCTGCCGCCTCGAACGCTGGCTTTGAGGACTTTGACTCGGCCTTTGATCCCATCGCTGGCACCGACACGTCGACGTCGGCGACGGCGTCCAAGGCGGCAGGAGAGGGGAGCCAGGCCAACTCTGGGTCCGGGTTCAGCTTCGAGGATGCCTTTGCGCCCGCCGCATCGTCTTCTTCGACCGGTGGCGCTGCCGCCTCTGCTGCTGCTGTTGCCCCGACGACGACGACGTACGCACCGCCTCCCGGTCCCCCACCGCCTTCTCTGCCCGAGCGCAAGTCGACGACGACGACGACGACGACGACGGCCGCGGCCAGCCAGGCTGTCAATGCGCTGCCGGACGATGCGGGGCCGGTCAAGCAGCTATGCGGCATGGGCTTCGAGCGGCCCAAGGTGATTGAGGCGCTCGAAAAGAGCAACTACCGCACCGAAAAGGCGCTCGAGAGGCTGCTGGCCCAGGCCTAGGCCCAGGTCTTTGGTTGGGATGGAGCGTCGAGCCGTGCCCGTGCCCGTGCCCGTGCCCGTGCCGTGCCGTCCGTCGAGGGAAGGATGGAAAGGATGTCGAGGGACCCCCTTGGGTTGGAAGGCTCCCTCTCATCGGGTGGTCTCGGCGAGAATGTAGATAACTAGTTATGCAGCCCCTTTCTTTCGCTCTCGCTCGACTCAAAGCAACGCTACCCGTACATGGCCTGGTCGAGGGGAGCGCCAAAGACGCCCTGCCAGCTCGGAGGATGTTGCAGCGGTTTCTCTGTCGGCGCGGGGGGAGCGTGTGGGGGAGAAGGAACGAAGAGGAAAAAGAGGAAGACGGGTCAATGGTGAGCGCGGGGAGCCCGAGGAGGATGCCGGCGTTCGACGAAGGTGCTGGAAGTCGAGAGAGCGGAGGCGCGAGCCGAGTCGACACATACCGACGTCGATCTGGAGACACGTTGCGACGAGGTGGGCGAGCGTCTCTGCGTCTGGACGGTTATCGCCCTCGGCGCAAAAGAGGAGGAGGGCGCCCACGTCTCCCCCTGCCTGTGTTTGTGCTGCTGCTGCTGGGGCTGCTGCTGCTGCGAAAGCGTTGAGGAGCCTGCGCGTCATGCCTCCACCCGGGATGTGCGGGATGCCGTTGCTGTCCTGGTCGCTGCGAGAGAGGGCGGAGAGGTGTTGCGGTGGTGGCCGCACCTCAAAGGGCGGGTAGAGGGTCGAGAGGGCCTGCAAGGCCGGTGTGCGCGGGGGTGCTGGGAAGAGGGTGACGACCGATGTGCTGCGGGAGCGGATGAGGGGGTGGCGGGGACAGGCAGGTCGAGGGAGAGTGTTCAGCGCCGTCGTGGGTCGACGTCGGTTTTCGTGGCAGCGCGCGACTTACGACAGCTCGTCGTCGGTTCTTGCTGCCGCGTCGATGCTAGATAGGGTAGGAGGAGGAGGAGGAGGAGGAGGAGGAGGAGGAGGAGGAGGAGGAGGAGGAGGAGGAGGAGGAGGAGGGCGACGGGACAGGCGGGGATGAGTCGCGAGGTAAGCCTAGACGCAACGGGTAGAGAGGCAGCTCCGCCGTGTGCTGGACTCACCTTGAGAGGACGAGGACCTGCTTGAAGTTTGCCGAGCGGATCCAGGCGACGAGGCGGTCGGTAAAGGCCTTTTCCCTCGACTGTGGTGGGCACGAGGTGCAGAGAGCAAGTCGAGCCAAGAGTGTGAGCGCAAGAAGATGATCCACTGCAAGCCCACGCTGGGCAGGGCAGCGCTCACCTTGAATACGGGGCTGCGGTGCTGGATGACGGTGAGACCTGCGCGGTTCTGAAAGACTGTACGATGGCGCAGGGGAGGTGTTTTGGTCAGCCTTGGCCAAAGCCTCTTATGGGATGGAAGCAAGATGGGAGGCGACCCTCACCTTCGAGTGCAGTGGAGATGGCGTTTCCCTTTGCGCCCTCGTCGGGTCCGGCAAAGGGGATGCAGTCTGAATGGTCTAGACGCGCCACTTTTTCGAGTGCGAGGGCGGGCGAGTGTAGGAGGAGGTCGACGGCGAGCTGGGGTACGGAGCCCACGCTGACCATGGGGAGGATGAGGGTGTTGTCCTCGAAGGACGGCGGTGGGCCTGTGCGTGTGAGCGGGTAGAGGAGGGGTGAGGGCGAAGGGTGGGTCATGGTTGCGAGGCGTGGGATCGTGGGGCGTGGCGAGAGGAAGGAGCGAGGAGAACGGAGAAAGGAGGAGAGAGGGGGTGAGGAGATGAGAGGAGCCAGCCAAGCCCAGGTGTTGGTCCTGGACCTCGACTGGCGCGGCCCTTGGTTGCCTCCACTTTGTGCGGCTGCTTGCGCTCTCGGTTGCTCCGTGCGAGAAGGCAGAGGCTCTCCGATCACCCCACGCTGCGAGACACGCAGGCAGGGCAGGCAGGGCAGGGCGGGGCAGGGCTTGCGTGGTAGCAGCGCAGCTCCACTTGGCCCACGGACCGACGCGGCCCACGTCCTCATCTTGAACCCCCTCCCGCCTTCGACTCTCTCTCCATCTGTCGCTCCTCTACCTCTGACTTGCATCCTCGGCCGCGACTCCCCACCGCACATCTACGCACACCACACAACCGCACAACCGCACAACCGCACAACCGCACAACCGCACAAACGCACACGCACACGCTCCTCACTCTTACGCCACCACCTGTGCACCCCCTCGTCCGCCAGCATGACGTCGCGGCTACCCACAAAGTCGGCCTCGGGCTTCGACTTTTCCTCGTACTCGCGCAACAACCACCTCTCCTCGTCCGGTCTCGGCGGCTTCACCGCCACCTCGACGGGAACCACCATCGTCGGCTGCATCTACCGCGACGGCGTCGTCCTCGGCGCAGACACCCGCGCCACAGAGGGACCCATCGTCGCCGACAAAAACTGCGAAAAGATCCACTACATCTCCGACAACATCCGCTGCTGCGGCGCCGGTACCGCCGCCGACACCGAGTTTGTCACGGCCCTCATTTCCAGCAACATGCAGCTCCACGAGCTCAACACGGGCAGGAAACCGCGCGTCGTCACCGCCATGACGATGCTCAAGCAGAGGCTGTTTCAGTGCGTCCCGGCCTTGCCACCGTCGACCCATCTGACATGGCACGCACACCGACCCTTCTTGCTCACCCCCCTACCGCTCTGCTCCCATCCCTGCCTCTCACCCGCACAGGTACCAAGGGCACATCGGCGCCGCCCTCGTCCTGGGAGGCTACGACGCAACCGGACCCAACCTTTTCACCGTCGCACCGCATGGATCCACAGATAAGCTGCCCTACGTCACCATGGGCTCCGGCTCGCTAGCCGCCATGGCCGTGTTTGAGAGCGGCTGGGTCAAGGACATGGAGGTGAGCCCCAGCTGGTCCCCGCCCCCGGGCGTCCGCCTGCACCGCGGTCTCTATGTCGACCTTTGGTCACTCACACCCTCGCTCCATTCCCCCCTTTGCTCCCTCACCTCACGCTCACCTCGCCGCCCCCGCCGCTCCGCAGCGGGAAGACGCAATCAAGCTGGTGGCCGCCGCCATTTCGTCGGGCATCTTTAACGACCTCGGCTCCGGCTCCAACGTCGACGTCTGCGTCATCACAAAGGACCGGACCGACTACCTGCGCAACTACCAGACGCCCAACGAGCGCGTCGAAAAGGAACAGAGGTACGGCTTCAAAAAGGGCACCACGGCCTTTACAAAGGAGATGATCTACAGCATGATCCAGAAGGAGGGTGAGTCGAGGCGAGGCGCGGCGCGGCGCGGCCCAGTGCGGCCGTGTACCATCCCCCTCGAAACGCAGGGTAGCGAAGCGCGCCCGACAGCCATGCTGACCCCTTCTTTGTCCCCGCGTCGATGGCATTCGCCTCTACCTCATCTCCCGCTCGCTCAGACGTCCTCGAGGTCGGAAAGACGGCGCCCGTACCAGCCGCTGCGGGCGAAGAGACCATGGACACGTCCTAGGCCGGCCGTCCCCTGTGTCGCCGCGGCGAGGTGGCGTCCCTTGCCAGTCTCGTCCAGTCGTCGTTGTCATCATCTGTCTGCAATGACACCGCATTCCACAAGAGACGGCATCCGTCGGCATCGTTGCATCGCATCGTGAATGTGGTCTGAACATTCTCTTCTAGCAGCTGCGTCGGTCCCTCGACGCAATACACCTCGCCCTTCGCTCTAGCGTCGCCGCCGTGGCTGGTCCACGCGTGCCCGCTATGCCGTCTCGTCAAAGACGACGCTCCACTCGTGCTCGACGCGTCCGAGCTGGATGTCGGTGATGCGGTCGAGCATGGCCTTGGCAATGGGCCCGCTGCCGCCCTCGGTGACGGGCACGTGGATGTCGCTGCCCTTGTATCCGATGCGGTCGACGGGCGACACAATGGCCGCCGTGCCCGCGCCAAAGATTTCCAGCAGCGAGCCATCGGCCGAGGCGTCGACGACCTCCTTCATGGTAATCTCGCGCTCCGACACCGTCAGCTTCGAGGGGAGCGAGTCGAGCTTGTGCTTGCCCGACACGTGGTCGCGCGCAATGTGCAGGATCGAGTCGCGCGTCACGCCCGGCAGGATCATGCCATTCAGCGGGGGTGTGATGAGCTCGATGCCTGGCCGGGCGTCAAACGAAGGCAAACGGCGTCGGGTGCGAGGCGAGCAGATCAGAGGAGGTCAGCGGGTGTCCAACACGCAGACTGCTTGCGGCCAGGTGGACAGGTAGATGGTCATGGATCGGGTCCGCCTACTCACCGCCGTCGGCCATCTTCTTGACGACCATGAGGTTCATGGTGCCGACCTCGGTGAGGAGCTCCTGTTCGCCAAAGAGCCACAGGTTCTGCTGGTAGCCGCGCTTGGCCGCCTCCATCTGGGGCAGGATGCCTGGGGCGTAGTTGCCGCCGAGCTTGTAGTGGCCCGTTCCTCCGGGCCAGGCGCGGACCTTGGACGGGTCGGCCTCGAGGGCGACGGGCTTGAAGCCGGTCTTGTAGTAGGGTCCGACGGGCGACGAAATGACAAAGAGGAGGGCGTCCTTTGTCGGGTGGACGCCGAGCGCGGCCTCGGTGCCGATCATGGCGGGTCGGATGTAGAGCGAGTGGCCGGGCTCGGACGGGATCCAGGCCTTGTCGAGGGCGACGAGCTTCTTGATGAGCTCGGTGAGCTCCTCGCCGTCAAACGTCTGCGCAGGCGAGGGCGAGGGTGAGGGTCGTTGGTCGGTCAGTCATCGGCCGGCGGGGCAGGGCAGGGCGGTCCACTGCGGCACCACGGCTGGCACAACTCACGGGCAGGGCGATTCTGGCTGCGCTCATGTTCATGCGCTTCATATTCATGTCGGGTCTAAAGAGGCGGACCTTGCCGTTGACGTCCTTGTAGGCCTTCATGCCCTCAAAGAGGCTTGGGGCGTAGTGGAAGATGACGGCGGATGGATCGAGCTGGAGGGGGGCGTAGGGGTGGATCTTGGGGGGAGCCCATCCGGAAGCGCTGTTCCAGGGGATGCTGAGCATGTGGTCTGCAAAGTTTGCGCCAAAGACGAGCGACTGCGAGGGGGGAGGGGTGCGGGGTGCGTTTGTGCGCTCGAGGATGAGCTCCGAGGCGGCGAGGCGCTTGAGGCCGGTGGCCTCGCCCGTCATGGGGTCCAGGGTGACGCTCGAGGGAGAGGCGGACGAGGACTGGTGGCGGACGGCCATGGTGCAAGGGGAGGCGACAGCCGCGGCGGGCAGTGGCCTTGCTGCGCGAGGCAGCGCCGTGCGCAATGTGGGCAGGGTGCGGGCGAACATGGGGGGCGGTGGGCGGGTCGTGTGTCGATGCGGGGCGACCGAGGGGGTGACGGGTGGGAAGCGCGTTGTGTATGTGTAGGATAGAAGAGGTTCAAGCAAGCTGTTCGGCTGCCAGGCGAGTGTGCTGGTGGAGAGAAGGTGCGGTGCGGGGATGATGGCAAGCGTTGGAGGCAAAGGTGGTGGAACGGGCCAGCAGGCTTCGCTAACCAGCCTCGACCGACTGAGCGAGGCCTCTGGGCTGGCCTGGCTTGGCCTCGCCGTGACTCGCTCATCGCGGCCAACGGTCGGCCAAGCCGGTCCACCTCTCGCGCGCCCTCGCTGCCAGCCAACTTCCCAACCTCGGCCACTTGAACGGCCAGCCCCCGCCCCCGCCCCAGCCCGAGCCCCAACCCCGACCCCAACCTCGGCCTCAGCGCGCAGCTTCCCCCCTGCGATTCCCGTCTCCCGCGTTCCAGCCGGGTAGCCAATCCCAACCCGCAGCCCGTAGCCCGCAGCCCGAGCCGGTTCTCCACCTTCCTCACGCTCTCTCTCCATCTCGCCATCTCTCCATCTCCGCCTGCCTCTGGACACCACCACCGGCACCTTCCGCATACCCGAGCCGCGTCCACGCTTCCGTCCCCTCACCATCTTCAACTCAGCGCAAATCCAATCCTTCCCCACCACACTGCGCTATCGCCATGTCGTCGCTCAACTTCTGCGCAGAGTGGTGCGTATGCCACTGACTGCCGTCGGCTGCTCCCCATCTCTCAATGCCCGCTCGCTGACCATTCGTCATTACTTTTCCCCGTCCCCCTCATCGAATCACCGCGCACAGCAACAACCTCCTCTATCCAGAGGTCGATCGCACCAACCACGTCCTCCTCTATGCCTGCCGCAACTGCAACTACTCGGAAGAGGCACGGCAGTCGCTCGTCTTTCGCAACGATCTTATGAGCGTCACAAAGGTGCACCTCGGTCCCTCGCCCGCCCGCCCGTCCGCCCCGTACTGCGCTATTAGCACCCCCGCTCATGCTCATCCGCCCTCTCCGTCTCTGTCTCCGTCTCTGTCTCCGTCTCCGTCTCTTGACCCGCCGCAGGAACAACCGGGCGTCATCGACAACCTCATGAAGGACCCTACCTTGGCTAGAACACAGGACCTCTCGTGTCCCGACTGCGGTCACTCGGAGTGCGTCCCCCACCTCTCGTGCTTCTCCCGCTGCCCTTATACCGGCCGGCCGTTCCTGACACTCCTCTCCGATCCCTACCCGTCCATCCCCGAACCTCTCCCGACCACCAGAGCGGTAGTCTTTCAGGACCAGTCGAAACGAATCCTCAACCGTGAGTGAATCTCTCTCATCGCCTTGCCCCTTCCTGCTCTCGCCGCCCGTCAGCCCATCCCCAGCACGACACTGACCCTCCCGCTCGCACCTTGATTCATCGCGTTGGCATCCCCGGCACTCGTTCGTGCAGGAATGATCCTCTTCTACGTCTGCACGCGCTGCAACCACCTCTTCCGCGACCCACCACAACAGGCCCCTACCACCGGCCCGGGACAGGTGTGGAACGACCGCAAGAAAAAGTAACCCCCCCCTGGCCCCCCTCGTCCCTTGCGCTGCACCCCGCGCAGCCGCCTCGACCATCGTCTGCTCGATGGACACGTCCGCTCGCGCTCGCGCCCGCGTCATCTTCATCTCCAACCTCTCTCGATCCGATCCGCCCGCCATCTGCCCCTTGTAACACTAGCCACGCAAACCCTTTTCGCTCTTCTGCAATCAGAGACGGCTCGACAGTCGCGTTCCGTGTCGGTGGGTTTCCCCTGACGACGCCACGACTCGACTCGAACGGTAAGCAGACGAGAGGAGAGAAGAGGGTCCACAACCAACGATGCTGGACCTCTAAGCATGGGATGGATAAGGAGGACCGCCCGCCGATGGCGAGAGAGAGATTAGAGAGAGATCTCGATGAGGGGGTAGGATAGCAACAGGGCGCGTTGAAAGGATCCGCCCTCGGGGTAAGGGTCCGTCCAAGCGCCCGCTCGGCTGGGGCTCAGGCGCTACTTGTACTTGTCCTTGTGGATCCAGCTGAGACCGACGGTATCGTATCCGCCCTGTTCGGCCATGCGGTAGTACATGGCGGCCTTTTTGAGGTCCTTTTTGCACCCTTTGCCCGAGGCGTACAGCGCGCCCGCCTCGGCCTGGGCATCGGCGTCGCCCAGCCGCGCCGCCAGCTCAAAGTACTCGAGCGCCATGGCCTTGTCCATCTTGACGCCCCAGCCGTAGCAAAAGCACTTGCCCAGCTCGTAGACGGATAGCTTGAGCTCCGACTGCATGGCGACGCAAAACAGAGTCCAAACATGAAGAGCGGGAGGGGGGGGGGGGGGGAAAGGGGGCAAGGCAGGATGTGAGCTGGACGGTCAGTCGGGAATAGCGGGTCCCTCCACCAGGCCGGCCGCGTCGCCACCGTCGCATGACGGGACCCACCTTGATGGCCTTGATCTCGCTCTCGCTCTTGACGCCCCCGCCCTGCATCATCTCGCCCGCCTTGGCCGCGGCGCGCTGGATCCACTCAAAGCCCTTTTTGGGGTCCTTTCGCGCGCCCCAGCCCTCGCGCAGCGCCATGCCAAACATGCACATGCCCACCACGCAGCCGCCGTCGACGCGCGCGCTGCGCTCAAAGTAAAACGCCGAGCGCGACAGGTCGCCCTGCTCGTGGTACGTGATGCCCTGCGACAGAAAGTCTTCGGCCGACGACGGGCCCGTACGCGTGTCGGTGCCCTGCTGCGACTTGGTGCTCCGCGCGCTGCTCGTCTTGTCCGTCGTCGACGACATGGCCGACGAATCGGAAAACGCAGAGAGCGTCGGCTTCATCGCCGCAGAAGAGGCGGTGCCAGCCGCGAGCATCGGCGACGACGACGAGCCCGAAAGGCTGCTCTGCATCGTCGGCAGCGCCGCCGATGATTTCGCCTGCCGCAGGGGTGGAGGCGCAGCGGCAGCCCGCGGTGTACCCGCTTGCGTCGGTACGCCACGCTTTGCAGCGGCTGTATCGTGGCTGCCGCCTCCGCCGGCCGTGCTGGCGCCCCACTGCTGGCTGGCGTTGGGTAGCACCGTATCCTGCATCGGATGGGTATTGCTCCTCGACGGGCTCGGCTGTCGCTCGGCGGCCGGTCCGCTCGGCGACGAAAAGGCGCGCCGCGGACTGGGTAGATCTGCGGGCCGCAGCCGCGCATTGGCGTCCCAGGCAGCTTTACTCGGCGCGTTCGTTTCGCGGCTGCCGCCGCCGCTGTCAACGCCCAGCTGACCGCCCTCCTCTTCTGCCGTGCCAGGCAGTCCGATATCCTCGTAGCGCACCGTGCCGATCGACATTCGGCTCGTCATGATGCTGTTGATGGTGCTGGTGCTGTCCCTGCGGCTGCTTCCGTCGAGCCGCAGCGTCTCGACGTCGAGATCGGACACGATGCTCTCCCGCCCGTTGGCCGCAGCGATGGCCTCGGTCCGCGCACGGCCCAGCACCGGACGTGTTGCGGCGGCCGCAGCCGGGCTCGGTCGGTTGGGATCGGCATAGCCGGCTGGGCTGAAGCCAGACGACGGCGTCGTCGGTGTCGGCGGCGGCGGTCGCCCCGCAGGATGGCCCGACGTCTTGCGCGGCTTCGCCTGCTGCCCGATGATGGGCGAGCCGTGGGGCTGGGCCAGCAGGTTCGAAGGCGCCACGGGACCCTTCGGCCTGGCCTCGGCGTGGTGCAGAAGGTGGCCCTTCGCGTAGGCGGCCATGGCCTGCTGGGGTGACTCGTCCATCGTCTCGACCACTGCCCTGCTGCCTTGGGGCAGTGCGGCGTGGCCGGACCCCGTTCCAGCGATGCCGTCGCCGCCAGCGCCGCCTTTGCGCGAAGCTTCGGAGCCCGACGGGCTGGGAGGGTAGACGTAGACCTTGGCGCCCCCCGAGCCCAGCGTCGAGGTCGAGTCAGTGGCCCTGTGACCGAGCTGCCTCTGTGAGCCGGCCATCGGGGTCTGGTCGACGTCGCGGCGCGCGTACGCCGTGTCTGCGGAGCCGCTAGCTGATGCCTCGTCGAATTCGGCCTCGTAGATCGAGGGGACGAAGCTGTGACGGTGCGACTGAGGGGGCTCAGCGCTGAGCAGGCCATTGTTGCTGCCCGCACCCGCAGACGACCCTATGGTGGACCGCGTCAGGTTGACGACGTGCTCCTTGGCCGGGACTGAGTGGATTTGCGGGAGCGGCGAGGACGTCGCTCCTTGCTTTTGCAGCTGTGGCTGCTGCTGCATTTGCTGCTGCTGCTGCCGAAGTTGCCGCTGCCGCTGGATCTGGGTATGCGTGCCCGTTCCTCCTTCGGCCGGTGCCTGTTGGCGCTGCTGCGCCGCCTTCCACTGGATCGTGAGGCTGTCGAGCTTGGAGCCGGATTGAAGGTCAAAGGGTGAGCTGCCCTGACCTGGCTCAATCTCAAGGTCCTTGCTGTAGACCTCTGACCTCCAGCTGCCGCCGGCGGCATCATCACCGTCGTCATCGTCTCCGCCGTAGACGCTCTCGCCGTACTCGGTCTCCTCGTCGTCGGCCTTGTTGGCCCAGGCGCGGCCCCACCTTCCGTGCTCGCCAAACTCGGAGCTGCGCACTGTGTCGACCGAGTCCCGCCGCATCAGGTCCGGCGAGTAGATATCGGCGGGTATCCCTGAGCTGCCCGCCGCGCCCACGCTGATGCCGCCGCCGTCGTCATACAGGGACGAGCGGTCATTCTGACCGGTGATGGAGTTGAAGGAGATGTCCGAGGCGATGGAGTCGCGGAAGGCATTGCTCAAGAGATGCCCGCTCTCCCTCTTCTGCCAGGACGGGTTGTCGGGAGCGGCCGACGTCGAGGCGGCGAACCTCTGCGGTCCGACCGAGTCGCCTTCATCGTCGTAGCCCAGCTCCCTGGCCGACTTCCACTGCGAGTGAGAGCCGCGGCCAGCGAGGATCTCACGCCTAGAGCCCGCCGAGGTGCGCCGCGAGATGACCGAGAAGGATGGCGCGTCGGATCCCTGGGGCGCAAGGTTGATGCTGCGCACGCTCTTTGCGTCGTCGAAGTCGTCTGGGTCGGGCGAAGGGTGGTAGGGAGCGTGCTTGACCGATGTCTTTCGTGAGAGGGCGGTCGCTCTTTCGTAGATCTTGCTCTTGCCCGAGTGGGCTGCGTCGATTTCTGGGCGCCAGATGTCGTGCTGTACCTGTTTTCCGCGCTGCATGAGCATCTCTAAGGGTGACAGTTTGGGTGCGGTGCCGTTGGGCGCGCCAGTGGCGCCGCTGCTGCTGGGGGGATCGGCGGCATTGGCAGGCGATGGGCTGAAACCGTAGTCGGACCAGCCTGCGGAGTCGGGTTCCGAGAGGGACGGGCTGGTGAGGGGTGTGTGGGCTCCGCGCGAGGAGCCAGTGCCGGCCGACGAGGCTTGTGAGCTGGACGACGAGGAGCGGGGCTGAGCCTCGTAGCGGCCGGGTCTTAGGCGGTCCATGGGGGTCGATATTTGGGGTTTGAAGGGGTGATCTAAGGCGGTGGTGGGGGAGGTTGTCGAGAGGGATGTTGCAGCATCCGGTGCTCTAGCGGGTATCGCCGGGGACGGGTATGGCCACGCAGACGGTGGTGCGGCGGCGGTCGTGAGGCGGGTGAGTGGGCAGCCTAGGCGCGTGCAGGGCCAAGCGGTTATGATGGTGGTGGTGCCGGTGGTGGTGGTGGTGCGGCAGAAGAGGAGCGGGATGCTGTGGACCCAGGAAGGTGGAGCGTGCGAGCAAGCGCGCGGAGGCGGCAGCAGGAAAGGGGAGGTGACGGCGGGGCAAGAGAAGAGCTAGGCCAATATCTGTCCGTTGGCCGTCTATGTGGTGGGCGGGGAACGTAGCCTGATGTGGTAATGGCGAGATCGTCGGGGTGATTGCCAAGAGCCAAGGAAGGGGAGAAAGAGGGGGGAATGGGTGGTGCGCAAGCGAGAAGGCGACGAGGGCGAGGAGAGGTATCGGAAGGGTGATGGGGCAAAGAGGGCAAAGCTGCTCGACAGAGGACCGGTCGGGCCGCGCTACGCGGGTCGGCAACCAGCCGTACGTCGAGATAGAGTGGCCGGCTGGCCGACGGGCGGGCAAGCGTTGTGCATGGTTGGTGCGAGCGGCGGCGGCGGCGGCGGCGGCGGCGGCGGCGGCTGCCAAAAAAGGAGCAAGCAAGCAGCAAGCAGGCAGGCAAGCGGGCGGGCCGGTGCGTGGGTCAACAGCCAAGCAGCGCTGGCAGCGGCCAGAGAGAGGGAGCGAGGGGCGGCCCTTTTTCGTCGCCTGCCCCTGTGGCCCCCGAGCTTTGGCTTTGGCTCTTGACCGCCCACCCGACATGGGCCAACAGCGGTACGCAACGGTACGCTTGCCTCTCGGTTCAGTCCTGCCAGCCCGCGCCCTCAGGGGCCAAGATGAGCCTAAATCGCTCCTTGGGCGTACCGAGCGGGTTTTGCGCGCGGCCCTTTGGGCACAGCCCAACTCTGCTAACGACGTCCGCACACCGACCGCGAGGGTCGTGTGAGAGGGACGTCGTTTGGCAGGCCGCAGGCAGGCAGGCAGGCAGGCTGGCAGGCTGGCAGGCAGGCAGGCACGCGGCCAACCAAGGTTGCCCTTGCGACCGATCGGCGCACGTCGTATGCATACAACACGCACCTCGAGCTGGGCAGGGCTGGCCCCCGTTTGGCATCCAGCCCAACCGGCGTTGCGGCGACCGAGGGCGTAGGCAGGCAGGCAGGCAGGCTAAGGGTGTCGCAGAGGGGCACCTGCCGGCTGTTGATCGCCCACCTGCAGTTGCGGCCAGCCACTCGGCCTGCCTGCCTGTTGCGAAGAGCAGCCAGCCAGCCAGCATAGAGCAGGCCGAGCTGGACCCTGAGATTCTTAGATTTCAAGATTGCCGGCTTCTTCTCCACACGCAATCCTTGAATTGGTCGTCGCAACCTTGACATCACCACCACCACCACCACCACCACCATTTCCGCCATCGCCACCGCGACTCGTTCCCACGGTCCAAACGTACCTCTCCCGCAATGACGGCGACCTCGCCTTCCATACCGACCGCGCCCGTGCTGCAGCCTCCGCCGCTGTTTGCGCCCGTCGCACCCTGCATCTACCGCAGCGCGACGCCCCCGCCCTCGTCGCACGCCTTCCTCTCGACGCTCCATCTCAAGACCATCCTCAGCCTCACATCGGAGCTGCCTTCCACCTCGCTCCAGTCCTACGCCCGCAAGAACGGGATACGCTTCATCCACTTTGGGCCCTACTCGTCCTCGTTTCCACAGGCCTCCTCGGCATCGGCGTCGGCCCCCTTCTCGCTGCCCGCCTTTGCCTCTTCCTCGTCTCTCTTCAACAGCACCGCCGCCACCACCACCGCCAGCCCACCCACCATCGCCGCACCCATCAGCAGCACCATCACCACAGAGACGCTCAAGGACTCGCTCCAGCTCCTCCTCGACTCGTCAAACCACCCCATCCTCGTCACCGACACCAGCGGAATACAGGAGACGGGCATCCTCCTCGCCTGCCTCCGCAAGCTGCAGCGCTGGAACTTTGCCACCATCCTCGTCGAGTACCGAAACTTTGCCGGAAACCGCGCAAGAGCCGCAAACGAGAGGCTCATCGAGATGTTCGACACCGACCTCATCACACTGCCCCAGCAAGAGGACCTGCCCGCATGGTTCGCACAGCAGGTCGCATGGGACGAAGACGAGCTCGACCGTCGTAGGATGGGCGAGATGCTGTGACGCGCACACCTACCACCTGCACAGTGATAGCTTCAGCGGCCACACTGAAGAGGGCGCGACGGGGGCGAAGGCGCACCAATCGAGACAATCGAGGTTGCGACAACGTGCACATGGAGATTGACGGAATTCGACGGCATTCGGCAGGCAGGCAGGCCTATAATCGGGCATTCTGGACCGCCGACGGGCAACAATCATGAGCGCACGCTGCCGCGCCTAGACGACGCCATACGGACCCGACAGCGGCAGCCGCATCGAACGTGTGGCCACCTGGCCCGTCGACGCCCTCGACGCCACCATCGAAGCCGCAATCGGCAGATTGGCCGACGCTGCTGCCGCCGCCGAGCCGCCCTCGCACTGCCGCGCGATGAGCTGGTCCAGGTCGGCGTTGCGTAGCCGCTCGCGCTCCTCTTTGGCCTCGCCCTGCATCCGCTCAATCTCGTCGGCCACCTTTTGCGGCCAGGCGAGGTACGCCTCGACGCTCTCGCGCGCGTCGCCCTCCATCAGCTGCTCCAGGTCCTCCCACGTGTCGTCGTCCGGCCCAAAGCCCTTCCAGCGCACCAGGCACTTTGTCGACGCCTGCGACATCGTCACAATGTGCGAGATCTCGTACACCTCGCCGTTGCCCTCGCCCTCGACCTCGGCCTCGCCCTCTTGGTCGGCAGGCGGTGCAGAGCTGGCGAGAGCGTCGAGAGCGACTCGTTCGTCCTGCGCCTCGGCCTTGAGCGCCGTCGCCGACAGGGGCGGTGGGCGCTCAAACTGCCTCTGCTGCTGGGGCACCAGCCATTTCTCCGGAATCGTGTAGGTGAGGTCGCCCTCGAAGAGCGAGTAGTAGCCCTTCTTGTCCTCGTCGTCAATCGTCGCAGGTTCGCCGCCCGCGGCTAGCGCGCCTTCGCCCTTGATCCTGTCAGGGCTGAAGCCGCCGGTGCCGTCCTGGTCGCCAGCCTCGGCACCGGCGCCGCTGGACGCGGCGACGCTCCTCTGCCGCGCCGTCAACGCTCTGCCGCCGCGCTTGGCGCCCTTGCGACCCTTGTTGTTCGCCTTGCGGTCGCGCTCCCGCATGTACTTGTGCACCTCGCAGAGGGCGTGCTCGATGTCGACCATGTTGAGGCCCGGCGGACGGGCGTCGCACAGCTGCGGCGGGTCGGTGATGCCCATACGCAGCCAGTGGTCGTGCTGCTGCTTGTAGATCCACTGCATGGCCTGCAGCTCAAAGCCTTGGACGTAGCTGCCAAACATGGACACGAGGCATGATCTGGAGCCTGGTCCGCATGCCGCGTACTCGTCCTCGGACACGTCGATGTGGGGTGTGAGATTGAGGTCGAGCAGCAGCCTGGGTATAGGACGTGCGAGAAGGCCAACAGAAGCGGACAAAAGGTGGGGTTAACGATGGACCGGAGCAGATGCCGGGGACGAGGGCGGCTGGAACTCACTGCATGCCGAGAAAGGCGCCAATGGACGGGTAGACGCAGATGGCGGCGTGGGCGTCGCGCATGTGCTTTAGGTCTGCGAGCTTCTGTGGCAGACCGGTGCGCATCATGAGCGAGATGAGGCGGAGGGTGCCCTGGAAGGGGTACTGGCTCTTGAACTCCTTTGGCGCGGGGATGTAGTAGGAGCTGCCGTAGATGGGTTTGCCGGCGCCGATGTGGGGGAGGAGGATGTTGTCGTAGAGCTCGGGAGAAAAGGAGCGGTAAGAGGGAGGCCCGCCGAGGGCTTCTGTGATGAGCTCGTAGGTTGAGATGCGGGCAAAGGATCGAAAGAGGATGACGCGGAAGCAGCACTCCTCGAGCGACTGGTCGCCCTTTGCGATGACGTCGGTGAGGACAAACTGGGTGCCGCGGTCGAGAACGCGGAATACGTTTGCAAACTTGTTGGACTTGAAGATGGGGTCGTCGGTCCACTGTTCTCGCGGCTTCCCCTGCCTGCGGCGGGTGTGAATGCGATGGCGCTCGTGGCACCAGTAGAGGAAGGTGTCGAGGACGTCCTGGTTGAGGGGCAGCTGGAGGTCCGGGGTGATTGCGACCTCGTTTGGCAGAGGGTGCGAGGTGGCCGTGTCGACGTGTGCTGTTGTTGTTGTTGCTGCTGCTGCTGCTGCTGCTGCTGCGAGCGAGTCGTCTACGGCTTCCTCTTTGGTTGTGCGAATTCGCTTCGAGGCGCGCGGCGAAGAGGGCGGGGAACGCAGGTCGATGGCCTCGTCCCTGGCCGACGTGGATGTCGAGGCGCGTGCCATGACGGACACGGATGGGTGATAGAAGGGACGTCGAAGAGCGAGTTTGACGATGATGGTGACGGGTAGGCGGTGAGGAGGAGGAGGAGGAGGAGGAGGAGGAGGGGCGAGGAAGGAAGGAGGGTTGGCTGGCCCACGCTGCCAGCTCGTTTGGCCGCCCAGCAAGGGTCCGAGCGGTGGGGGGGGGGG
>NW_006920886.1:275190-307712 GCF_000417875.1 Pseudozyma flocculosa PF-1
AAACGAGCGCCGCAGGCAGCCCCCCCGAGGGCGCCGCTGGGTGGAGGCGAGGCGAGGCGAACCAGAGGCTTCCAAGCCTTCCTGCTGGCTCAGCCGCCGTCCATCCTTCTCCCTCTTCCTCACCCCACCGTACCATACCAAACCGCACTGCTGCTGCTGCTGTCACCGCTCTCTGCCACCTCTATTGCGCATCGCCCTCTGATGCTGGCGAATACACTCACACCTGCCTCTCGCTGCGTCTTCTCGGCGCCATGGCGCTCCACACGGTCCAGCCTCCGCCTGGCGCGCAGCGTCCCTCAGCGGCCAGCCTCGATCCTGCGGCTAAAATCCACCTTGACCACCGTCGAACCCTCGCCCGACGCAGACAGAGAGGTACCCACACCTCTGCTCTTCCTCTCGGCGCCCAAATGGACATCTGAGCCCGCCTGCAAGCAACTCTACGCCAACTACGTCTCGGCCTCGTCGTCGCGCGGCTACCAGTCCCTGCTGCTCGATCTTGACCCGGAAGTCGACCTGGCCAGCATCAGGGACTCTTCGGCCCTCCTAGAACTCTTTGAGCAAGAAGCGGTCAGCACGCTCCGCTCAGCACAGGGCGGCTCACCCTTCCCGCCCGTCCTCGTCGCAAAGGGCCTCGCCGCCATCATTGCACAGGCCTACGTCTCCTCTCACCCGCTCTCGGCCCTCCAGCTCGTCGACCCGCCGCTCAACAACGCACTTCTCGCAAAGCAGCATCCACACCTCCTCCCTTCCCCCCTCGACGAGTTCAAGTTCCACACACAGTTCCCCCTCCGCGTCGTGTGGAGCCAGCAGGAGCTGCAGCGCCACAAGGACCAGGGCATCCCCTGGTACGAGATCCACCGCATCGAGCACCTCCGGGAAGAAGAGGCAGACGAGAGCCTCGACAGGTTCGTCTTTGCCGACGAGGATCACGCCGTCAGCGACACCCTGACCTGGCTCGAGGACGAGGTCGGAGTGTGAGTGACGACGTCGGCGGCGGTCTCGAGGCTGCGCTCAGCGTGGGCAGCAAGGGAAAGCCCACTGAAGCGTCTTTGCCTTGTCTTCACCTCCGCGCCATCGACGTCGTCTACCCTCTTTTGCCAGGACAGGTGAAAGCGTTCCCGCGTCCGTGCAGAGCGATGCATCCGCGTTGATCGCCTCGGACAACGTCGACCTCTTCGACGACATCCAAGACGTCGGCGACCACGACGACCATCTGGACGAAGCATCGAGCGAGTCCGACCAATTAGAAACGCAGGAGGAACCGATAGACCCGTCGGACGGCGATGCCGCTGCTACGACCAGCAGGGCATCGAGGGCAGCGCCCAAGACGCTGCCGGCGTGGTTCAACGAGGGCAGCTACGTGCTGCAACCGCACTCGCGCAAGTACCCGCTCACGCTCGACGAGCGGCACCTCACGGAATCCTTTATCCGCGGCTCGGGCCCGGGCGGACAGGCCATCAACAAGCTCTCGACAAACGTCCAGCTGGTCCACGTCCCCACTTCGACGCGCGTCACCTGCCAGGAGACGCGCTCGCGCCTGCGCAACCGCGAGCTGGCGCGGCGCAGGATGAGCAGGATCCTAGAGGACCTCGTCCGCCAGCAGGTCGGTGGTTCGAGCAGGATCGAGAGAGAAGTCGAGACGCAGAGGAAGAGGAAGGCCAACAAGAAAAAGAAGCAGGGCAAGCGGAGGCGGGAGAGAGAGAGGGAAAAGGCCGAGGCGGGGACCGGGGCCGGGGCGGGGCCTGCGCAGCATCAGGCCGACTGAGGCACGCGGGTGTCGCGTCGAGCGAAAGAGACAGGTTCAGGCGGAAGTATCGACGATGGCAACGGCATGCGGCGTGATCGACATTGCAAAAAGGTCTCGGTGCGTGTTCGTCTGTCTAGCGGGGCGATCGGCCACGTCGTCTATGCCTGTGCCTCGGCCTTGACCTCCTGGACAAAGGCGCGCATGACCTCGACGAGTTTCTGCACCTGTTCGACGGTGACGGCGTTGTAGAGGCTGGTGCGGATGCCGCCGACGCTGCGGTGGCCCTTGACCTGGACGATGTGGTGCTCGGCGCAGCGCTTGGCGAAGCGGTCCTCGAGCGCCTCGTCGGGCGTGGCCGTGCCCGGGCGGGCGATGCGGAAGGTGACGTTCATCCTGCTCCTGGCGCCGGGCTGGCGGACAGTGGGGATGAGGATGCCCTCGCTGGCGTCGATGGCGTCGTAGACGAGCCGGCTCTTTTGCTGGGCGCGCTCCGTGGCGCCCTGAACACCGCCCTTGTTGCGCAGCAGGTCGTCGAAGACGAGGCCAGAGGCGTAGATGGCAAACATGGGCGGGGTGTTGTAGAGCGAGGCGTTGTCGAGCATGTTTTTGTAGACGAGCGTCGTGGGGATGCGCGGGCCGCCGTGCTCGACGCCCAGGTCCGGGTCGACGACGAGGCTCTTGCGCACAATGACGACCGTCACGCCGGACGGCCCGACGTTTTTCTGGGCGCCAAAGAAGATGAGCGAGTGGGCGGCCACGTCGATGGGCCGCGAGAGGATGTTGGAGCTGCAGTCGGCGACGATGGGGACCGTGTCGCGGTACTCTTTTGGCAGGCGGTCGATGGGGAAGCCCGGGTTGGGGAACTCGACGCCGTCGACGGTCTCGTTGTCGCAGTAGTACAGGAAGGCCGGCTTGGACTGGGCGGGGCTGAGGTTCCAGGTGGACACCTCTGGGATCATTCCGAACTTGCCATCGGCCCCCTCTGCCTTTCTGGCGTCGACAGCGACGTTTGCGTTGAAGCCCAGCCGCCTCGCCTCCTTGACCGCCTTGCTGGTCCAGGATCCGGTGACGACGTAGTCGCAGGGCGGGCCCTGTCCGTTATTGTTGCGGACGTAGTCTGGGTTGTGAACTGCATGGGCAGCGAGGAGGTTGAGGGCGGTGGCCGAGAACTGCTCCGTGCCGCCACCCTGGACAAAGAGGACGGCATAGTCGTCTGGGATGGCGAGGAGCGCGCGGAGGTCGGCCTCTGCCTTTTCAATGACCTTTTTGAACGTGCCGGAGCGGTGGGAGAGCTCTGTGAGGCCCATGCCGGTGCCGTCGTGGTCGAGGATGCCCTGTGCGGCGGTGAGGAGAACCGAGGTGGGGAGCGACGAGGGCCCTGCGCCGAGGTTGATGGTCTGGTCGCGCTGCGACAGATCGAGAGTGGGCGGTGGTGCCGACATGATGTGTGCTGGCTACTGTGCGTCTGCGGTGGCGTTGGCCGGTGGTGACGGTGATGAAGGCGGTGGTGGTGAAGGGGGAAAGTGGAAAAGGGAAACGAGGGCAGGTAGGGAGGGGTACAGTTGATGAGGGCGGCCACGAGTCGAGCCAAATGCTTTCGTGACTCGCCACGGCGCTCAGACATTCCGAGCCCCTCGAACTCGGATCTCGGGTGGGGGCAGCGACTGCCAGGGGACCCTGTGGGCCCGCGAGAAGGCCTCGAGTCCAGCCGCGCTCGGATCAGGCTGCCTCGCTCCTCTGGACCTTCCTCCACGACCATCCACCCGAATCATCCTTCCTACCGCCGCCATTGGCCAGCATCTTCTCCCGGATCAACCGCTGCCATGGACGCCGAACATGACCAACAGCAGCAGCAACAGCAGGCGGATGCCAACGGCACCGCAGGCGCAGCCCAGATCAGCACATCCTTCTTCCCGCCCCCGCCCCAGGTCTACCTTAAGTACACCCGGCGCAACCTCGCCCTCCTCTCGGTGCTCCAGTCACACCGCCTAGGTCCAGAAGAGACACCATGGGAATTTCTAGATCCCGAAGCGCGCATGCAGCGCCAGACGGGCATTCTCCGCGACCACTTGCGCCAGGTCAGGGCCCGCAAGCGCCGCCGGAAACTCGAAAAGGCCGACGACGCGCACGCGCACGACGCGGGCGGTGACGACGTCAAGATGCAAGAGGCTGGCTTCGCAGACGGTGATGAAGAAGCTGCGAACGACGACGAGGAGCTGCCAGACTTTGACCTCCTCCTCGAGCTCGACCGACCAAAGGTCGAATGGATCGAGGAAGACGGCGGCTATACCGTGTTTGGGCAGCACTGGCCAGTGAGTATCTCGACAATATCGCTCAGTGTCGGTCCAAGAGCTCACTGAAGTTTCTGCTCGCATTCTGAACCTCGCTTGCTTGTTGACCAGATACCGGACGTCACGCCGACGTTGGAGGAGCTCGGCATACCCACGATACTGCCGCCCAGTACCACCGCCGGTAAGTCTGGCCACTGTCTTTTCAGCATCCACCATCACGCCCGACTCGCTCGCTGATGCCCTTGCCTTGGTCACCTTGGATGCCCTGGACCCGCAGACCGCAAGCAACAGCTCACGACTCTGCTGCAAAGCCTGCTGCACACCTACCGCGCCCTGACCTCGGACCTCTTACGTCCGGCGCAGCCCTACGACGTGTGGGTGCCCGCCGCCGCGCCGGATCCGGCGGCGCAAGAGGGGGCGGGGCAGCCGGTGCAGCCTCCTATGGGCTTCTGGACGCAGTCGACCGAGGCCAAGGACCGGCTGCAGCATATCCAGAACGTCGTCATCAACATGCAGTTTCTCATCAACGAGCTGAGGCCGACGCAGGCGAGGGAGACGCTCAAGCTCATGATGCAGATGCAGCTGCAGCGCAGGAGGGAAGAGACGGCGCTGATACGGCAGCGGTGCGAGCAGATGCGGGAAAAGGTCGAGAGTATCCGGCGGATGGTGCGGGACGGCGAGTAGGCTCTGATGAGCTCGACGTCGGAGCAATGAAAAGTCGAGTCGGTCTGGCCAAGGCCATGGTGGGTTGCGGTTCGTCGTCTGAACAAGGGCGTATCCGAGCGCGCCTTGTACGATGTCGATGTAGTCGTCGTCTGACTAGGGCAAGCACGTCGAGGAGGCGCCGAGAGAGTAGGAGGCTGCTTGAGCACCACCAAATTCGGATCACGGGCGGCGGTCGATGCGTGCCTGCCTGCCTGCCTGCCTGCCTGCCATGCACGGTGGCGAGGCAAAGTTGAAGGGACGGCCACCGCGGCTCGAAGGCCTCCTCCACATCCGACGCCTGCGTCGTTCGTTGCCGCCTTGCTCTAATCTCCCTAGAGCTCCAGGTTGCCGTCCCGCGACCATGTTCCTCCTTCCCCTCCGCCCGCTTTGCTGCAAAGCACAGCGTCTCGGTCCATTCCACCTCTTCCGATCCGTCTCGACCTCGGTCTCGAACTCTGTGTCGATGCCATCCGGCAGCAATTCCTTGCGCGACCTGTCGCAATGGAGCATCGCCGAGCTGCAGCGCGAGACAAAGCGGTACGGCTTCAAGCCCTCAAAGTCGCGGCCCGTCCTCCTCGAACAGCTCCGCGCCGTCTACATGGCGCTCGGCACGGACCAGGAGGGCGGTGGCGATGTCGGCTTCGTACCGCCCGACATCCACGACAGTTTTGCGGATGAAGAGGTGCAGCGGGTGGAACAGGACGATGGCGTGGCGGCATTGGCGACCGGGAAGTCAAAGGGGAAGGCCAAGGCAAAGGGGAGGAAGAGCGACCCAATCGACCTCTCGGATCTAGAATCGCCCCCAGCGAGAAGAAGGAGGCTGGTCGACTCCTGCATAGGCGGCCGCGGTCTGCTCAATGCGGTCGAGGAGCAAGGCGGACAAGAGGTCGAAGAAGAGGGCGACCTCACCAGACAGCTCCGTCTCGAGGCGGCCTCGACGTCTTCATCAGTCTCGTCCGACGACGTCCCGCTCTCCACCCTGTTCCCAATACCCTCTACATCATCACCCTCATCCTCCCCTCTCAAACGCGATGCCAAGACCAAGCCCAAGTCCAAATCGTCCAAGGCAGCCGCGGCCACCACAGCTTCGGGTCAATCGCTGCCCTACCACGAGTTCGCAGCCTGCATACGCAGCGACGAGCAGCTCTACGACCGCATCCTTCGGTACGAGCCCATCCCGCTCGACGAGGTCGTCAGCATCCTCGCAAAGTCGGCCATCCACATCGACACGGGCAGGAAAAAGGAACTGCTCAAGGTCTGGCTCGACCGGCAGTCGATCTGCTTCTACTCCGAGGAGCTCACGGGCAGGAGGAGAGCCAGGCATTGACGGCTTTAAAGCCGAAGCGACATCGACTGCTGCCTGCGTCGCAATCGAGGAGCATCGCCCGTCACCTCTCCCGTCCTCGCTCCCGTCTGCGCGCGACAAGCCAGCCAGCCGCACTGCGAAGCCCGCCGCGGGAGGACGCCGCAGATGGGATCAGAGGCACCGCACGATGAAGACAATGCTTGCCACTTCAAATGGGACAGGACGGCCATGCGTTCTCTCCCTTTGCGATAAAGAAAAGGGAAGGGCGGACAAGGAACTAAAGGGGAAAAGAGGGACACGGGGGCAAGGCGAAGAAGGCGAAGGGGTGGCAGGAAGGACGGGGATGAAGTGGGTGGAACTGGAACGACGCCTTCACCAAGTCGATTGCCCGGCCAGCGAGCAATCCACAAGGCGAAGCTGGGATGTGGGGACGACGATGGCGAGGGGACTGGGTTCGAGTGCTCCGTGACAAGCTGGTAAAGGGGACTGGAGACGTCGCGAGGGGCGCAGCCGCCTTCAGACGGGGCAGGACCTATCGAGCGGATCAAGGGGCGAGGAGAAGCAACAGGAACTCTTCAGCATCTCCGCCGGCCTTGACACTCAACCCGATCGGCCGGCCGGCCGCCCGACCGACGACTCTGACGCGCAGGCCGAGGGCGAGGAAGGATGCGGGGTCGATGCGCCTGCCTACCTCTTGCGGCCCTGGCCCTTGCCACCCGCCTTGTGGTGGTGGCCCTTGTGCTTGTGCTTGCGCGAGTGCGCCTTGCCGGCGCCAACGACCTTGTGCTTGGTCTGGGTGCTGTTGCTCTGCGCCAGACGCGAGACGCCCATCTTGCCGCTGTCCGAGCCATCGTCGCTGCTGCTCGACGAGTGCGAGGACGATGACGATGACGAAGACGACGAAGACGACGACGACGACGACGAAGTGATTTCGGACCACTGACTCTTGCTCCACCCGGTCGGGAATTGCTGGCTGGAGAACCTGTGGGGGCGCGGGCGGAGCGAACGCATGGGGTGATGATGTACGGATCAGCATACTGGTGCTCGATACGCATGCATCGCGACACGGGTCGATGCGAAGGGGCCGTGATGACAGCGGCAGCACTCACCACTTAAACAGGTTCCTGGGCGAGCCGTCGTCGTTGAAAAAGGCGCCGAGGTTGCTCAGGAAGCCGTCGGGCGGGCTGTTGATCTGGAAGCTGCCGGTCCAGACGCCGCGGGCAACCTTTCCGGTGGTCTGCATCCAGGTGAAGGCCTTCTGGACAAAGGAATCGACCTCCTGCTGGCTCGGGTTGCTCTTGCTGGTGAGGCCCATCTCGGTGAGCCAGATGGGCAGGCCAGGGTAGACGCCCGAGAGGTCGTCGACGTACTTCTGCAGCTTGTCAAAGTCGCCCTTGTCGCCGTACCAGTGGGCCGCAACGAAGCCGATGCTGCAGTCGTGGCAAGCCTTCTTGAACTCCTGCAGCCACTGGATGTTCCAGCAGATCTGGGGGCTCGATACCTGGATGCCCTGGTCGGCCAGCGGCTGCATCTCTTGCCTGAAGAGGTCAGCGGCGTCCTGCGGGCTCATGTTGGCCTGGCCGGCGATGTCGGGCTCGTTCAAAAAGGCGACAAACTTGGGACGCTTCTTGGCCATCTCCTTTTTGCGCTGCCTCCACTGGTCAAGCTTCTGGCGGCCCCAAAGCATCGGCACGAAGTCGACGTTCTGCTTGTCGAGCTCCGGGACGGGGCCATCGGCCCAATGGAGGTAGAAGGTGATGAGATCGCCCAGGTCGAGGCCATTGAGGATGTCGTTGTTGACGCCCCAAATGAGGCCACGCTGGAATGGCCCGGACCCAGACCGGCACAAGGCCTCAGCGACGAGCGGCAAGAGCAAGACGAGGGGGCTGAAGAAGCGCATGGTGAAGTAGACGGTGAGGGCGAAGCTCGATGCGAGGGGGAAGCTTGACGCGCCGTTATCCGTTCAGGGCAGGCTCGCGGGCGGTGGAGTTGGCGAAATGTGGCCGGACGACGAGAGCGAGTGTGAAGGCGGTCAGGCCGGACGAGGAGCGTAGCTGACTAGGTGACGATGTCCAGCAGCGTCTGTGTTGATGGGATCCGGAAGGACAGAGGGGCGCACAAGCGTGTTTAAGAGGAGGGGAGAGGAGGTGGACAAGGTCGATGGTGGCAAAGAAGAGAGGAGGGGCGTGGATCTGGGAAGAGGGGGAGGTGAGAGGATGTGAAGAGGATGAGGGGGGAGATGAAGCAAGGGGAAGGGAGCAGCGATGATGTGTTGGGTCGGGGCTGCCGGGACGTCGTCCAAAGGTCCCTCTAGTTAGACAGCACCGCTCCATTGGCGCTTGAGAACGGGGGCCCGGGGCTGTGCTCCCCTGCAAAGCCCCCCTGTGCACATACATACAAACATCGACAGCTCAGCTCTTCGTACGTAGGATTTGTACGTCTGATCCCCGGTCCGTCCGACACGCTGTAGGTAAGGCCATCGATCTGTATGCCGGCCCTCGCCGTCCAGCTGCGAGCCCTTTAGTGGCGCTTGGACCGCTCGGGCAGCCGTGCCGTAGGATGCTGCTCAGGAATACATGTATATGTGTAGCTTGGTTCGAGGTCGACCCTTTGTCTGACCTGGGGGGCCCGTCTACATTGGAGCGAGCTTGGTGGATCGTCGGCCGGTCATCCCCCTTTGTCGTCTGATGAGTTGGGGGTTCAGAGAGGTGGGGCGGCCATCAAACCGAGCTGCGGCGCTGGCAAAGCCAACCCACCCCACCTCGTCGGCCGCCAGACCGGTCGGACTAGGACCGACCGACCCTCGAACCACACCGTGCTGGTGCCTCTTGCATGTACGCAGTTATGCTTACACCTAGCCTGCCGGACGGCCAAAGCGGTCCGACGAGCTACAACCGGCCATCCGTTTGTAGACAAAGGGATGAGGAGGGACGATGGCCCCTAACCCACCTGGCTGCGTTGGACGCGCGCACCATGATCAACCAGAGAGCGGCGCCGAGGGGTGCAGCGACGGTAAACCGAAGAGCTGCGCCGCCATGCCAGGAGTCAAGCCGGGCAGGGCCAGCAGAGCTGCGACCAGGGAGGAGAGGCAGGCTGGCGACGGAGACGGAGAGATGCCGGCGGCGAAGAGGGTGCGGTCGGAGAGGCAAACGAGCGGGCGGAGTAGCAAGCGCGACCAAGGCGTCGCTCGCCCTGTCCAAAATCGCCTCCAACCGTCGGCCCACGCCGCACCGGCCGCTCACAGCGCCATCGAAACTGCTGGCATGGGACCCTCTTTTTCCCTTGCTGGCCAGCGGCAGTGGGGCCCGCCTGCATCAGCTGCAGGCAGGCAGGTCATTGGCGTGGCTTTCCAAGGTGCCGACCTCCGCCGATTCCCACTCTCCCTCTAGAAGCCTACGTCCTGCCTCTAATCTGGCTTCGCCGTAGTTTGGCTCGAACGATGTTGTGCGTGTATGGTGCCAGCCTTCACACTCTGGCGTACGTCCTAGTTTCAACGGTAAAAAGGCGTCGAAAAACGGCACGAGAACTGACCGGAGAGGGTGTCACCACTCGAAGGGAGGCGGTCCGGCCACATTCTCATTGTTTCCTTCTCTCCACCGCATCGCCGAGCACTCTCCTGCGTCAACCCCTGCCTCGTCTTCAATGGGAAAGCCAAGGCAGGAAAGGGCATGGGCAGGGCGTGGCGGAGGGCGGAGGGCGTAGGGCCACGCCATGACGATCAGGACTAAGATCTGCCACAGACAACGCGTCTTCTCGCCCCAAAAGCCACCGCCGCCGTGCGCAGGACAAGAGAAGGTGCGGGCCCGAAGAGTGCATGCACGAGCAGCGGAGACGGGATCCTCCTCGCAGCCGGCCAACCTGCCATGCGGCCGCGGAACCCAGCCGTTGGCCGGCCTCCGAGCCAGCTCCTGCTCGTCGACGACGCCACACGCAGAGCTTTTGTCCTTCATCGCCATTCGCACCGGTCTTGTTGCGGTCCGATAGCATAACATTACGTTACTACGGTCCAGAGGGCGCTGCGGTCCGCTGCGTGAGTCTGCTACGGAACGGGCTCCGGTAGCGCCGTCAGTGGAGACCTTCGCGACCACCTCCGACCAGCACGCCGAATCCAGCAGCGACCAGGGCGCAGCCCAGCACGCTGGCAAGCTTGAGCTCCCGCCCGAGCAGCACGTCGGCGATCTCGACGAGCACCGTCGTCAGAAGGCAGCTGACGCTCGCAAGCACCGGCCCCCACAGCGACAGCAGAATCATAAACGCAGCGTTGAAAAAGATGCCGCACGTCACCACCACGCCAATCGAAAACACCGTCCAGAGGTTCGGCGGCAGCTCAAACCTCTCCCAACCCAGGTAGTGAGCCGCGGGCAGGCCCAGCCAGAGGCAGCAGAGCGTCACCAGCCCTATCCCCGACGTCATAAGGTTGGCATGGAGCCCAAAGGGCAGCGGCGGTGGGATCGAAGTGTCCCGATGGATGTCGCGCGACGACTTGCCCCGGTCAGGTTGACCGCCATCGTCACCATCACCGTCGTCGCCGCAGACAGCGTCGTGATAATCCGCCGCCGAGGCATGGTGGCGGCTCTGTCGCTTGGTCGACGCGTACGACGGGTTGCGGTGCAGTCGGTGGGCGCCGTGTTGGATCTCCTCTGCCTCGCCCTCGTCGAGCTCGCTCTCGGTCACGTCGCTCTCGTCATCGCCGTACTGCACCGCCCTGGCCTGCACCCTCACCCCGTTGCTGTCAGCACCTTCGTCCTTCTTGACGTCGGCGGAACCGACATCGCCATCGGCGGCTAGCTCTGCTGGTGGCGTCATGGTCTGGTAAGACGAGTATGGGTCGCCATCGCTGCTGGCAGAATGGTTCCAGATCGAAGATCTCTCGCCTGCCAGCAGATGCGACAGCCTGTCTCTTGCGCTGCCGTCCTTGATGTCGGCCGTCTCGTCATCGTCATCGTTCGCGCCGTCCTCGCTTTCACCCAGTACGTGTCGCTGGACGTCATCCGCCTGGTCCTTCTTGACCGTCGCCCTTCGAGTCTCGTCGAGAAGGCCTTGGCCCTCCATTCCGGCTTGGTCGGCCGCGCGAGATCCGTGATGCTCGAGATAGCTCCTTGATCGGCGTCGCTGAGCGCTCCCGACGGCCGAGTAGAGATCGCGCTGCTTCTCCTCGTCTGGCAGTGTGCCAATCAGCTTGAAGGCCATCTCGTAGGCCGCCATGGTGACAGCGCCGACCAGGGCGAGCAGGTTGCCGAGCATCGGGTTGGAGAACTTGGGCGTCTCAGCCTGTGTCTCGCCGTCCGCCCCGGCTCTCGGCGCGAGGGGCACGAGCGCCGCGAACGCCGCTCGTCGCAGCATTGTCTCGGCAGCGAGGAGCGTGGCGTTCGACGCGGGCGCGTCGGGCTTGCCATACACTGGATCGAGCTCCTTTGGCTGCTTGCGGTGCTCAGCGCCGCCGTATGCCACGACTACTACGCCGAAGCAGGCCAGCAGGACAGAGAACACCTTGCGCTGCAACGGATGGAGAGCGGAACATGGGCATCAGAGGCGCCGGCGTCCATCAGCCAGGCTGTTCCGTTCTCGGACCAAGCATGCGGCGGCATCGCACCCACCTTCTGCCACTTTTCGCCCAGGAACCAGACGGAAAAGACGAGTGCCCACACGGAAAAGGTGTTGTAGATGGCGGTGATGTCGGCCATCGACGTCATCGGGACCGCCGAGTACCAGCTGAGGGCAGGGACGGTGATGCCGAGGGTGAGGATGGCGAGAAGACCGAGCAGACGGATGGCGTCAAAGCCGATGCGGTCCTCGAGCCAGGCGCCCAGCGAGCGTGCTCCGGTGTGCAGTTTGAGTCTGGCGTCACCGTCCTCGAGATCGACCTGGTTCCACTCGGGCATTGTCGCGGCAGCACCATCGTCGCGGCCGGCGTCGGTCTCGACTCCACGCCCGCTGGCGATGCTGAGACGCCTTCGGACCGCGTCGGGACCTTGACGGGGGAGGGGCGCCGAAGGGGTGCGAAGCTGCCATCTCAGATTCTGAGAGATGAGGTGCAGGTAATGCGAGAGCGGGTACCGGGTCGAGTAGCAGAGGATGGCGAGGTGCGCGGGGAAGAGGACGGTGAAGGCGCTGTGGCCGAGATACCTGCAGATGTTCCAAGATACGGCAATGAGGGTGAAGGGCGGAGGTGACGGCTGCTGTCAGCGGGAGAGCAGGCGAGGGGCGCACCGAGGTCGTCTGCACCGGCGCCAGACGCACAGCGAGAGGAATGGCTTGCGGTAGTTGAGCGCCTGCTGCACATACTGTGCGCACTCGGTCTGCAGCGTGTAGGCGACGAGGCTGAGGACGAAAGCACCTAGGGCCTGTTGCCGCAGCGAGGGTCGAGGGTCAGGAAGAACAGCATCAGGTGACTGGCTAGCGGTTTCGGACCGGAGCGGACGCAGCGTACCTTGTTGCCGCCTGGCAGCTTAGTGAGCTGGCCCTTATGCCTGTTGGGTCGAGGCTGCGGGCTGCGGGCGTCTTCATCGAGCGCTGTCCAGCCTTGCGAGGCTTGCGATGCGGGCCTAGGCATGCTTGAGGCGGGACGGCAAAAGGTCCAAGTGTGCAAAGGGGGGAGGGGGGAAAGTAGAAGTGGCTATCTGATGGGCGGCATTCGTCCGAGGTCTGCGAGGGGAGGAGGCGCTTGTCTGTTCGGTGGGTGGGTGCGGTTGTGCCCGCAGCTTGGCGGTGATTTGAGATGCAATGTCGTGAACAGACGATGGGGAAAGGATATGGGACGAACAGGTAGCCGTGGTGGTGGGGCAGATGGGAGCCGGAGGGGTCCAGTCAAAGTTGCAGGCAGTCGAGCTAGGCAGGGTACGTACGGTGTCGGGCTGTTGTCGGCATGGGCGCCAGCGCACGGGGCGCAACCGATGGCACCGCTCCAGAGGGGGCCAACCGCACCGCTTGCCACGCGGCAACATGCACATGATGCTCGAATCGCGGACGCTGGCTTCCTCCTTGGCTCCTCGATCCTCTTCCACCACCGCACCGCACCGCGCCTGGATCCTGCCACCATCCGGCCACTCGCCAGCCTCTCGGATCACACCAACACGGCCTCGACATCGACCGCACCAGCCATGGCAGCAGCCACGGCACCCTCGTCTGCATCCCTGCCAGCGGACCTCGCCGCGGTCCACTCGAGCTTCCTCCGATCCAACCGCGAAATCCACAGCTTCCAGCTGCCACGCTTACACTCGTGCTCCACAGCCGCCGCCCTCGCAGACTACGAGTCCGAGGTCAGCGCTTCCATAGACGGCCTCAAGCGAACGCTCCTGGACCTCGAACTCGCCATCGACGATGCCGAAACATCACGCGAGCGAGACCCACTCGCAACCATCGTCAGACAACTTAAAACCGAGCTCGAAACGTAAGAGTACCCTTCGAGAGCTGCCCGCGTCTGTGTGTGTCGGGAATGCCCATGCTAATGACCCTACATCGCGTCGCTTCCCCTCTGCCTGTTCCGCAGAACAAGACAGGCGACGAGAAAGGCGCTCATCGCCGCTCGCCGCAACGTCGAAAACTCTCGTACCGCATCGGCCCGCGAGGGTCTTAAGCTGGCGGCCGACAGCGCAAAAGAGCGCACCGGTGGCCGCGGCGGAGGGTCAAGGTGAGCACAGCCCAACGCGACCCGCCCATGCATCCTCGCACCTCATCCTGCCTGACAAGAAAGAAAAAGAAAAAACACTGCTGACCACGCCGCTTGCTCTTCTCCCTGCCGCTCGACGCCCCCAGCGGCGAGGACAAGCTCATGACAACGTCGCAAGACGTCACGGACGCGTTGCGCCGTACCGTGACGCTCATGTCGGCCGAGCTCGAGAAGTCGGCGCTGTCGTCGTCGCTCCTCGAAGAGTCGTCGCAGACGCTCACCACGCTCTCGTCGCAGTACGGCTCGCTCTCGACGCTCATGGCCAACTCGGCGCACATCATCAAGACCATGGAGCGCGAGGACCTGATCGGCAAGGGCATCCTCGCCGCTTCCATGCTCTTCTTCCTCGGCTGCGTCGCCTATATTCTCTACGTCCGCCTCGTCAGCCGCGGCTTCGGCATCCTGGCCTTTTTCTGGCGGATACTTGGCCTTGGCAGGCTGTTCGGCGGCGGCGGAGGCGTTCGGTCGGTCGACGATATCAAGGAGAAGATCGACATGCTGGAGACGGCGGCAGCCACGACAACAGCGTCACTCGGCAAGGCGGTCAAGGAAGCGGTACGATCGATGCCGCCATCGCTGGCGGCCACCGCCATCACCTCGGCCGCCATGGCGGGCGCCACAAAGACAGCGGCCGCCCCCTCCCACGAGGCAGAGGCGGTGGTCGAGGAGGCGGTCTGGGACGGCCACGGCCGGCTCAATGACCTGAGTGCTAACCCGCTGGTCGACAGTGTGGAGCCAGCGGGCCCCTTTGGCGGCGAGGCGTCCAACCCGACTCGACAGTACACACGCCCGACGGAGCGGGTGGAGCTCTGATCTGCTGGCGCCCGCTTCCTTTTCCGTTCTCACGTCAACCTCAATGCTGTAACACTAGACATCGACGCCGATCCTTCTCGCCTCTGCCTGAATGTCGCCACTGCCGCAGCGGTATGAGTGAGGCTTCGACGACTGCAGCAAGAATCGCCGGGATCGGGTTGATGGAGTCTGATCGCATTGCAACGCTGTCGAGGCGGAACGCAGTTCGACTATGCGGAGACGGGCTGCTCGACGGCGGCTTCGGGCGCTGTAAGCACCTTGTTGCCGAGTCGCGGTGCCGAGGCTGCGGTCACAAACTCGGTGGGAACAGGCAGCTTCGCAGACGCTAGTCGGAGCGCTGTGGGGCCGGGGGACACGCAAGGACGGTGGAGGCCGGAGTAAAGAAGGGGGTCAGCAGGACGTTCTAGGATGAAGCGCTGAAGGCCTACCGCTCATGGCGGCCAGCTCGACATTCACCCTCCTTTGCCACCTCGAGACGGATCTCTACAGGTCCACCGATCTCAAAGATGACCTTGCCCATCGATGCGCTGTTGACGCCGCGGCCGCGAAGAGACGAGAGGTGCCCGTCAGCTGCGGAACGCTTCCATGATCCTGTCTCGAGGCTCAGCCGTTGGGCGGCAGCGACGGGGCAGCCACTCACCTGCACGCCCAGTACTCGAAAGCGCCTTTACCCTTGCCCATACGAGTCTCGTTGCCCTTGACGCAGACGGGGACGTCGGGGAAGACACGGAGGAAGACCTGAGCGCCCTTGATGACCTTGAGCTTCCTCTTGAGCGCCGTCTCAGCGGCCACGAGCTGCTTTGCGGTAAGCTTGGCGGGTGCGAGGAGGCGAAGGCCGTAGACGCCCTCCTGGACTGTGGTGCCCTTGAGGGAGCCGCCGGTGTTGAAGGGGAGGCGGATCTTGTGCGCCTTGCGGTACTTTGTCCGCCGCGGAGCAAGCTGGGAGCGGTGCCTGACGGCGCCGAGGTGCGAAGAGGGCGAGAGCGCGGAGGGTGTGGCGGCGGGGCGGAGCGATGGTCGGGACGAGGATGCGAGGTGGAGCGACCGCGTGCTGGGCGCGAAGAGGTGTGCGCTCCCTTGTGTGGTCGCTGGGGAGCGGGCGGTCGAAGAGAGGCCGAGCCTTGCGAAGGATGCGGTTATTGACGAGAACATGTCGGGCGGTGCGAGAGTGGTTCCAAGACACAGCTGTGAGGATGAGGAGTCGGAGGGCAGGGATGAAGGCTAGTCGGAAACCACGACGGGTTGCGAGAAGGTTGCGTTAGAGGAGTGGGCAGCCGCCGGCGGGAGCGTCAGAAGGTGCAGCTTGGCAGCTGCGCGGTTTTTCCCGCCTGCCCGACCGACCGCCCTCCGAGGCGGTGGGTGCGGTCCTCGGAGCCGAAACTTGATGCAGCTTCCCGCCCCTCTGATGTCACCGCCGTGTGTGCTCGGCCCGATTGCTCCACATCGGCGGCGGCCTGGCACGCGGCCCCCTCGGTCCCTCGGTCCCCCGTTCAAGGGCCCACCACCATCAACCTTTCCGCCACCACGGCCCTTTTCCCCTTGCACTGACGCCACCCTCTGACCCGGCATTTCACGAACATAGCGACGACACGCAGGACCTGTCTCCCACGTGCGCCTCGCCCACCAAGCACCGCACCTCGACCTTCAGACCCCGGGTCCGTACCCAAATGTCGACCGCGGACCGCGTCTACGAGCAGCAGAACGACAGTGCCCTCGACGCCCTCTACTCGAAGGTCTCCTCGCTCCGCTCCGTCACCCTCGATATCCACGACGACTCGGAGCGCCAGCGCAGCGGTCTCCTCTCCACCACCTCGGACCAGTTTGACAACTTTGGCTCCTCCCTCTCTCGCACTTCCGGTCACCTCTCACGTACCATCTCCCAGGGCGCCCGCAACCACCGCCTCACACTCTACATCGTCGCCGGGTTCGTGGGCCTCTGGCTTCTCTGGAAGCTCTTTCGGTAGGCATCGCTAGCTCGAGCATACGGCGAACATGCTGAGGCATCGCACGCTCAGAGCTCTGCAGAGGGTGGCCCGCCAGAGCCTCGAAGCGGGCAGGCCCAGTCGACAACTCAGCTTTGCGGCCAGCAACGCCCGTCACGCCCCTCTAGCAGGCCAACTCGCAAAATTTCCCCGCTCCTTGCAATCATCATGCGTGGGGCACGGGCGGTTCAATTCCACGTCTGCAGTTGCACCCCTCAAGTCTTGTCCCTCGTGCGGCGAGGCCCAAGCCCTCGAGTCCCTCTCCTGCCCGTCCTGCTCCTCGCTGCAGCCGCTCCCTTCAGACATCGACTACTACAAGGCCCTCGACCTCGACCTCGCCAAAGTTGGTCGGGGAGGATGGGACGTCGACCCCGCAGCGCTCAAGCGCGTCTGGCGTTTGCGCATGGCCGTCACCCACCCGGACCGGATGAGCGGCCGCAGCGAAAAGGAGCAGCAGATTGGCGCACAGCAGTCGGCCCTCATCAACCGTGCCTATGAGACCCTCATGCAGCCCCTCCTCCGCGCTCAGTACCTGCTTGAGCGCCACAACGCTCCGCCCGTCGGCGAGGCCGACTCGTTGGAGGACCCTGAGCTGCTGATGGAGGTCATGGAGCTGCGCGAGAAGCTCGAGGAGGCCCAGAGCGAGCAGGAGGCGACCAGTGTCAGGGAGGAGAATCAAAGTGAGCCATCTCTGCCGCGCGCCGGCCCGCTGCCATGTCGCTTTTCTCCCAGAGGAAAGTCTTCTGACGCCGATGGTGTTGGCTTTCACTCCTTCTGCTTGCTCACACAGAATTCCTCGACGCCGCGGTGGAGGAGCTCGGCAAGGCGTTCGGGTCCAGCCCGCCCAACCTCGAGACGGCACGCAAGGCGGCCGTCGAGCTCCGCTACTGGACCAACATTGACAAGGCTGCGCGCGAATGGAGCCCCGGCAAGCGTGTCGAGCTGCAGCACTGAGGGCGCGCCGCGCACGTGTACATAGCTGGCAGAGCACAAGCCGGCAAGCATCGTTGATTCAGGGGCTCGCCATGTGGGGAGAGAAGGAAAAAGAGCGCCGCAGTTCGACTGAAAGGGCGCCGCACATGCTTTGATGCGCCAGCTTGCGATGTCAATCGGGGAGGAGTACGCTTCCGGTCTCAATGCGACCCAGACTCAAGCTGGCCACCTGGGTTAGAGTCTCGCTGATGCTCCCGGTGGGATCGCAAAAGCTTGACGACGGACGCAACGATGGATCTGCTCAAATGAGTTTCTGGTGCGATGCCGTCCGCACTTGTGGCGACGCCGCGTTGGCGGCGGTACTGACCCCCGCCTACCGTCTTCGAACGATGGAGTCGATGGGATGGGGCCAGTCGAGCTGAAACGGTTCGCGTCGCGGGGCTCGGACTGTCTTGCTCAGTTCTTGCCGCGAGGACCGCTCGCCAACTAGTCGCTGCGGCTGACGACGGTGCTTGCGTCGTCGTCGAGCCGAACCATGGTGGTCACTAGTGGAACGCCGGCCTGCACCTTGATCTCTGCAGCGGTGTGACCACTCCCGGCCATCAAGAGCGGCGTAGGAGATACCCGCTTTGTGTGAGCTATTCCAAAAGAAGTAGATGCGACTGCGGTAAACAACAGCGCGGGGCGACGTTCCTTCGGCGATGGAAAAGTTCTTGTTGTCAACGACGCTGGTAGAAGTGAGGGAAGACAGCAAACTGCGAAGGACGGTGGGAGCAAATTGCTGTGGAGACCTGTTCCGCACCACCACTCCGAATCGGTGGTCGTCTTTGCAAAGCGTTCTGATCCGCACCAATGCGGGCACCATCGGAGTCATCAGTGCGGGAGGCAAAGAGCGGCTGTGGTTCGAGAGGACGGCGAGGAGGACGGCAGGTCCGCAAACTGAAGCCACCGCACCTTTGCCCTTCGATCTGATCAACCAGAAACGCTGGTCGATTGACAAGCCAGTCAGAAGCATACTTCCGCGCAGGCGTACAGCGGTACAAGAACTTGCCACAGGCGGAGGGAGCTCTGCCTGCTTTGCCCTGCAGGGCCACTTTTAAACTCCTGCTTGATGGAGTTTCGGCTTCAGAGCACAGCGGTTCCGGCCAGCCTTCTGCGACCGGTGGCGGATTACTTCGCCAGCCAGCAAAGTCGACATGAATCGCTGTGATGGTTTGACGGGCCATTCCTGCTGCTGTCTACGAGGCTATGACTGCGATGCATACGATGACGAATGAGCCGATGACGGCTTTACCAAGGACTCTCCAGCGCACTGCTAGGCCAGCTCGATGACCTGTGCGCCTTGCGCCCCAGTCACAGGCGTAATGGTGCACGCGCCCTCAGCCCGCTTATCGTCGTCGGTCATGATTGAGGCCGGCGCCCGTGCTCAGAGTCTGATCCGATCTTCATGCCCCAGACAGACTGGTTCGCCTGCCTCCGCCTGGCTTTCAGGTCAGTCGGCGTCGAGGAATGATCCGTAGGCGCTCGGGCGATGACTGTCATCATCACTGCTGACGGAGGCGCTCGCCTCGCGATGGCGCGACAGGCCGCTGAGCACACGCAACGCCTACAGGCGTCACTGGCTGCCGCGAAGCTCCTTCGCTGTTCCCACGGCCGTATGCCCTCCAAGCTGTGATCTTCTGACTGGTACAGCAGCTCGTTGGTGGCTGCTCGCCCGCCTCTGCATCGAGCTGGCCTAGTATCGCAGGCAAGGTCCTGTCAGCGCGTTCGCCGGCTCCTTGGGGCGAAAATTGGCGTTGGTGGCCGTCATCGCCCTTCAAGCCTCTTGACTAAGCGTCGAAGACTCGAAGCCGTACTGGCGCACGACCTTGGATGATCAGGCTTCAGTCGCTCTGTCTTTGTACCACCGCATACCCCTTCACCGTGAAGCAGCGTATCAACCAGCTTGCAAGATCCTGATGCAGCATAGACGTTGGCCAGCGACGCAGCTTCTCCTACCGTATAAGAGGACCTCGGTCGCAAGGAACCGTGTCATGGAAGCTCAACTCCCTCTTCCCATACACGGCCTCTCAAAGCTCGGACGGCGTTCTTACTCAACCACGCTCAATTTGTAGCCGCCGCCAATATCTCGTTCCGCCCTACGTGACTCTCCGCGACACTCCTTGCTCCTGGCCTCGTTTTCAGTCAGGCCTCTCCGGCATCTCTTTGTCGACGTTTCCTTACTGCGACTGAGGCTTCCGCCATGCTCAAACGACTGCGAGCGCTGCTGTTGCTCCTTGCCGTAGTCCTATGGGCTCAAGCAAGCACGACCGATGCCACATCGCCCGGTCGCCGCCTCGTCGGCTTTGAGAGACGATTCAACGCCCCGAGCCGACGTCATCGAGACAATGTCAAGTCGGTGTTGGAACGGCGCCTGATGATGCCGGGAATGGGTGGTGGAATGCCTGGGATGGGCGGTGGAGGTATGCCAGATATGGGAGGAGGCGGCGGAATGCCTGATCTGGGGGGAGGTGGCGGCGGAATGCCTGGATTGGGAGGACAAGGTGGCGGCGGAGGAGGTGGCGGAGGAGGAGGAGGCGGACTTTCCAGCCTGATGGGCGGGATGGGCGGTGCGCCAGGTGGTGGCGGGGCTGCTCCTCCAGCTTCGAGCCCAGCTGCTGCTGACGCTCCTGCTGCAAACGCTCCTGCTGCAAACGTCCCGGCTGCAAACGCTCCTGCTGCAAACGCTCCTGCTGCAAACGCTCCTGCTGCAAACGCTCCTGCTGCAAACGCTCCTACTGCTCCTGCCGCTCCTGCCGCTCCTGCCGCTCCTGCCGCCTTCGCCCCTCCCAACGCCGCCGCCGCTCCCAACGCTCCGGCTGCTCCTGTCGCTGCAAATCCTCTCACTCCCAACGCTCCGGCCGCAAGCATTTCCGCTCAGAACACTCCTCCTGCTGGGGGAGCAGCTGGTGTTCCTGCCAGTTCTGGAGCTAGCAGCGGTGCAGGCGGTGAAGGTGCCGCCCCAAGCGGTGCCGCTCTCGGTCACGGAATCAGTGGTCGGGGAGCAGACTCGACGGCCGGAACGCAGACGGCGAGCAAGATCCTCGACACGGTCGGATCCGGTCTGGGTGCTGGTGGCCTGGCCATGCCCGCGGGGATCGTCAAGGCAGTCGGAAGCGGCCTCAGACAGTAGTGTGGTCTCAGGCTGACGCGAATAGATGCGATCCGACGATCCGGCGCGCTACACCGCTCCTGTCGCCTCCCTTTTCTGGCGCCGATGCCAGAGAATCGCTCAAGTCTGCAATCCTTGTTGAGTTCTTCGGAGTGACGGTCCTGAGAGGAGCCCGGGACGTCTCAGCAGAAGATGGCTAGAGAGATGGCTGCGGCCTCGGTGCGCATCAACTCTGGCAACGATATGGCCGTTGATGTGAGGCTGGTGTGCGGGGCGGTGCAGGAGGGACTGGAACCGATATTCGAAGATCAAGGGCGGGGCAGGCGCTTGCAATGGAGAGATGTTGATGGCTCGTCGGGTTGCGCTTCTGCTGCGAACGGCCTCGAGAGCCCTCTTAATTTCAGTGGTGCCAGGAATGGCCAGCGTGATGGACGGCTCGATCTTACCTTTCATGTGCCCTTGTATGACGTGGCGGTCATTGAGGACGGATGCGCGCGCCCATTCGACCACTCAGAGGAATCATGAATCATGAATGTATGTACGATGAAACCTAGCTCGTTGCACCCTTGCCGCGGCCGACGAGGGTCGAGGGTCGAGGGTAGACGTGATGATAGGAGTCTCTGCCCGGCGCTTGCTACGGTCACTGTAGCTTAGAGCGATGAAGATCGCTCCTTTGCCAAAGAGGCCGGTCAGCCGAACGAGGGACCGACTCGCCTGGCGGCGGGGGCGGAGGACAGTAGTCACCAGTCGAGAGGGCCTCTGGTTGGCCACGATGCCTACGATGCTCTCGGTGCCTGATGGAGGGTTTACGAGGTTGCGATGCCAGCCGTGGGGCGTCGGTGGTTGATGCATGGTAAGTTACCTAGTGGTTTGTGAGTAGTGGAAGCCTCCCGTCTAGCAAAGGATGACGCGCTGGCGGTCCCGACGACCAGGTTGCCGACGCGGCTGCGGATGTCTGAGGCGGGGCGACTAACCGACGTGGGCGCCAAGATTGATCATATAAATAAATGCACGTTTTTCAGCGCGCACTAAAGATTATTGCGCCCGACGCCCGGCCCGTCCATCTAGGCGCCCGCGTCCGCAACCTCGCGGCACCTCTGCCACTTCTGAAAGGCAAACACAACCAGTAGTCATGACGCCAAGTGAGGTCTGGCCTGCCTCCCTCCCATCACCACCGCCACCGCCCTCACCACCGCTTCGCTGCACTGCACTGCACCGGTCCGCGTGCGTGGCAAGGTAACAGAGCCTATCGGCTCCTCACTTCCAAACCGTGGGCAGGCAGCGTCCTCGCAGCCTTGAATCATTCCCTTCTCTGCGTGCGCCACTGCTCTCTGAGCGTCTCCTTCTCCTCGTCTACCTTCTGGCATTCCCTCTCTCGCGAAACCGACCGCAAACTTCCGCGACGCCCTCTCGAGATGGCCAATCTGTGCCCCAATGACGGCTCGGGTCGCCGCACCAAGCCGTTATGTCGCGCCCAACGCCTCTGCACGGCTCAGCAGCCACGAAGCGTCCCCTTGCCCCGGTGCGCGTGACGGGCAGCTCGATGGCCAACCCCAACAACACGCCTTTAGAACCGGTACAAACGTCCAGCCCTCACCCATGACTATCTTGTGGCCCCGCAGCTCCACACCTCACCATCCACTCGCGGCACTCATCTGTCCGCGCAGATGAGCAGTTCGAGCCATTTTCACCAGCAAGCCCTCTCGAGGCCGTCGACAGGCTCAAATCGTCTGCGGGCATCTCGTGTGGTATTAAAGGCGAAGGAACGCATCCCTTGGGATCCTTCAGGCCACCTCTTCCTCCTCACTATCGCCCAAACAAGATCAGGACATCTCTCGTTTAATCTGCACCAGGGTAGATCAGGTTCGAGCACCCCTCGACACGATCGCTTTGCATTGCCCTACCCTGAAGTCGAAACGACCAAGCCCCTCTACTGCACTCCCCATCGGCGCGCTCGTACCGAGTCCTTACCTTTCACCATGGCCACTTTCAAGGCAGCCATCCTCGTCGCCCTAGTGCTCTGGTGCCTCCAAGCTTTGACCGTCAGCGCCACGACGCCTGACAATATCTTCGAGGGAAAACGAAGCATCGCACCCAGCCGGCGTCACCGAGGGGCTGCAAAGTCGGGCTTCGATCGCCGACTCATGATGGGCGGTATGATGCCTGGCATGATGGGCGGCGGGGGCGGCTTCCCAGGTATGGGCGGCGGGGGCGGCTTCCCAGGTATGGGCGGCGGGGGCGGCCTACCTGGGCTCGGTGCTGGCGGCGGGGGAGGAGGCTTGTCCAACTTAATGGGCGGCCTGGGAGGGGCGGGCGGCGGCGATGCCGGGAGCAGCACTGCAGGTGCCGGTGGTACTTCTGGCGGCCCCTCTCCCGGCAGTGCTCCTGTACCCGCCTCCAAGGCTGCGGTTGTTCCGGTTGGCGGCACTGGCGCTGCTCCCCCTACGGGTGGTAGCGGTACCGCTTCTCCCGCCGCTGCCGGCAGCACTACCCCCGCACCTCTGCTAGTGGCAAAACGTCCCTGCTGCTGATGACGGCGCTGCCAGCCCTGCCGCCGGTGGTGGCACTGCTAGCCCTGCTGCTGATGACGGCGCTGCCAGCCCTGCCGCCGGTGGTGGCACTGCTAGCCCTGCTGCTGATGACGGCGCTGCCAGCCCTGCCGCCGGTGGTGACGCTGCCAGCCCTGCCGCTGGGGTTGGCGCTGCTACTGCTGGGGCAGGAGGCAGTGGAAGTGCAGACGCAGGTGCGAAAAGCCAGAAAGCCGCGGGCATCCTCAAGGCGATCGGCGCAGGTCTCAGCGCCGGAGGCCTCGGTATGCCAGCGGGCATCCTCAATGCGATCGGAGGAGGTCTGGGAGGATAGACCGAAGCAATCATCAAGCCATCAAGCCTCAGTTGAGCCGTCTCAAGTTGCCGACAGCACCCTTGTAGTCTTCTTTGCCTTTCGCGCTGCTCCCTGATTCGCCGATCATCGCCTCGTCCCGACTGGCTCGGGATGAGCCTGCGTGTCTTTCAACTCATTCTCGCGGCGGCAGTGATGCCGTTGCTCTGTGACCCTGAGTGCGTTCCGACAGTGAGAGGCAGATGGCATGAAGAAGGCCACGCTTTTCAATATTCACGGCCGGGCGCAGCGTCATTCGATGCCAATAGGCGGGAAGACCTCGTGAGCGTGCCATGACACCGCGAGTGCGCATGCGCGTCCCTGTCAGACTCGCTTTCACCTCGCCAGCGTAGAGGTCCGAGGATCGCTTGCGAGCCCGAACTTCCAGCGAGCTTGTCGCGGACAAGCTCACGCCAACGCGTGAATTCGCCTTGCCGAGGTGCTCCCACTTCGACCAAGGAGCTGTCGCCAAAACTACTCTAGCGGCCGCAGCCGTTGTCGGCGCCCGCCCGCGCCGTAACGGATGTTAACGTTGCCATCGATCGACGATGAAGTTCCTGTCTGTGCCTGGTCTCTTCGCAATGAGCTCTTGTCCTTGACAGGCTAGAGGCTGCCTTGCGGGCGGATGCGCGGAGGAAACAGGCCGCGGCTGATGCAGAAAGTTCCGACTCAAGCAGAATCAGATAAGCGACGACGCCAGCCTTGGCGGCAGTGACGGCACTGGCGGAGAGGTGGAAGCCTGCAAGATCTCCTTTCATTGAGGGACAGTCAAAGTGGTCGGAACGCGAGAGGTGCGGCCAGGCGGAGGTCCGGCTGGGACGAGGCAGACCGCTGTCTCAATCATCGGCTCGATTAGATCGCGCCTGGGGGCACGCCCGTTTAGACAATCCGACGTGAGGGGACGACTGGGTCTGCTTCTCCGCGCCTGTCTGGTACTGTACATGTACTAGTTCGCTCACTCGCCGGGTCGAAGCGTTGCCGAAACTCGCCGTGACAGCAGGAAAGGCCTCCCAGCACCAACGCTGACTGGTGCGTGTGGGGGGATGTGGTGGTGCTTCGGCTCGCCCTCTCGTCCCGTACCTTCGAGGCTGTAGAGTATCTGTTCGGAATAAGCGCATGGGTCTGATGCATCCTCCCGCTCGCCTGCTCTTCCTTTCGTGTGCGAGTCCCTTTGCGTTGGCCGTGCCCTAGCGGCAGCTTTGCTCGGCCCGGGTGCGCTCAGTGGATGGGCCGCGTCCGAGGCGTAGGCGGTAAAGTAGAGTTGGTCTTGGATGAATAGGACCAAGGCAGTCCGGTTCTCGCGCTCAGAGTGCTTCGCTTCTGCTCTTCCTCGCCGTCCTGTCTCAGTGCGAGAGGGGGCGTAGGCCTCTGGCGTTGATAGCCGTACAGGACCATGGGGCGCCGAAGCAGCGTCCCAAGCGTCGACCTCAGCCTTGACGGGCCACTCTGGAAGGCGAGTCGCGCCCTCGCCCTCGCATGCATCTGCTCTCTAGCGTGAGGACCGCCGTTGAGCCTCACATCATGCCGGTGCCGCTGGGGTGGCCGAGGTGACACATCCAGATCCTGTCGGGAAAGAGGCAGACGAGGAGAAGCGAGTCCCAGGCAATGCGTCAGATCGCAATAGCCGCGGAGCCTCTGCCGGACGCTGCGGCCACTCACCTTGTCTTGTAGAGCCGGAAGAGCTCCTTGACCAGGTCGCGGAAATCGACCCGCATGCTCGCTGTATAGTAGAACGTCAGTTTGCGACGGTCCCACTGCATTTCGGCAGCCACGATGGTCATCGGCAGGCCGCGTTGGCCCACTTTGGTGATACAAAGCTGCAAGGCCCGCTCTTCGTCCTGCGCCTTGGAGTAGAGCAGGCTCATGTCGGCTGGCGTCGCCTTGCCAAACAGCCGCTTGGGGTTGATAGAGCGTGTCGGTCGCACCGTGGTCGGGGAGCTGGGCGAGCTGCCGAGACCTCCTGCGCCGCCGCTGGAGGTTGCGTCGTCGGAAGTGCCGCCTCGGCCGCCGCCACCCGCAGCAATCATGGCGAGCTCGGACTGATGCGCGAGGAAGGATTGGACCTGCTCGACGGTGATGCTGTCGTTGACGACCGATCCGAGGTCCTTTCCCCGATCGGCCTCGACAATGACCAGGTCGCCTTTCGCAATGTGCTCGTCGGAGGCTCCGCGAGGTCGGAAGAAGAGGTCGGTGCGGCCTTGCTTGAACTCAACAATGTAAAGCGGCGTATCCTTGGCGAGACTGGACAGCGGCACCCCCTTGCCCAGATCCTGCAGGTCTGTCTGCTGTTGGCTGCCTGGACCAAAGCCGCTCCCTCCGCCCGAACCGCCTCCCGAGGGCGGCGGCAGGGGTCCGAGACTGGCCAGGCCGCTCATGGCAAAGTCGGTCAGCTGTGCCGGAGCCGGCAGCGAATACCCGGGCGCCATATAGGGGCCGGCGAAGCCGCCGACACCTCCAGCAGCTCCGGCGGATGGTTGGAAGCCCGCTGCAGGGGCAGGTCCAAAGGCTGCAGCGCCGCTGCCGGGGCCTCCGACACCTGCGTGGTAATGGCCACCAAGATTGACATGTTGCTGGAAAGTGCCGGTGCCGGTGCCGGTGCCGGTGCCCAGAGAGGTGTGATCGGCAATGGACGATGATCGCTGCCTCAGGTAAGCGCCGTCGTATGCCGATAGGGCCGACAGATTCTCAGCAGCGGTCAATGCCGCCGTAGAACTCCCAAGCTGGCTTCCCTGGAACACTTTGGCGGTCGGCGAGAGCGAGAAGCGCTGTGGCTGGCGCGGCGATCCGCCAGGGCTAGCCTTGACCGTGTCCGTGCCCGCTGCATGGCCATCGTCGTTGGCCCGATCGGGTCCACTCGGGCCGCGAACATCACCTCGACCGCTGCCGATTGTGGTCTGCCGCAGCTGATCGGTCATCCTCGCGATGCTGTCCCTGCGATCGTCCGGGGAACGGCCACTGGATGGAGCGGACGGCGTCATGATATCCCAGCTAGCCGACAGGCTGTCCATGCCGGCCCCGCCGCTGCTGTTGAGCGCCAGCCGCCCCGAGTGAGGCTGTCGTCCGAACTCGAGGACCGAGGCCGCCGGACTCGCGCCAAAGCCGCCGGCACTGCGTTGACCGAAGCCCGACGGCATCGAGGCGGCATGCGCACCCGACGCCGCAGCCGTGCCGGATGGCACCCTGAAGCCGCCGTCGTCTTCATGTCGTTCGTAGTGGTGCTGCTGCTCGCGATCCTGTTCCTTCTTGGCACGGTCGAGCTCCTTTTGCAGCGGGACAAAGTCCGAGTCCCCGGCAAGGTCGTCGTCGGTCAGCGCGAGGCTGCCGCTGCCAAATGGCGCAAAGGACGACGAGCGGTTCCTGCCGGACGTCGACTGCCTGTGGGCGCTTCGAGAAGGGGCTCCGAATCCGATGGTCCGGCTGACCTCAAAGCCCACGGCTCGACGCTGCCCTCCGAATGCGCCCCCTGTGTCTGGGGTCACATCGCCTGCGATTGAGTGGCGGCGGGACTCGGTACCGCCGGCTTGGCCCGTGACGGGATCGGCGTAGAAAGCCGATTGACCGAACCCTGCCGAAGGAAAGTAGCTGCCCGTGGCGCCGTCAGCGACCTTCTCCGCCAGCAGTCCTGGGTGCGAGAAGGGGAAAGCGTCATGCAAGGGCGCGGCGCTGCTGCTGGTGCTGGCGCTGGCGTTGCTGCCGATCGACAGGCCGCGGTCCCGGAGGAACCCCGGATGCGCCGATTGATGGACATCGGCAGCGCTCCCGCCTTGCATGGACGACGATGAGAAGCTGAAGCCGCGCTGGACAGCAGCATGGAACGTGTGTGGCGAGGAGCCCGTCCGGTACCTGCCGACATATCCGAACGCCTCGCCCGGCGGAGGATCGCGCTCCCAGATCGACCTTGCCGACGATCCGGAACCGATTCGCACCGTTGACAGTGAGGGGTGCGGTTCGGCGGCGCCGAGGGCCAACGATCCCGAACCGTGCAGCGCAAGGGCGGCGGCGCTCGACGTCGATCGGTGGCGCGAAGCTCGGAGATTGCCCTCGCCAAGCTCGCCCCAGCCCGACGACGCTGATTGCAGGTCGGTAGCGAAGGCAAGTCCCGCGTCAGCCGACAGCGGGCCCGTCACCTCATGGTAAACACTGTTGACGTGTTGGTCCTCCTCGTGCATGGTGGCGAGCGACTGCCCCTGCCTCGCCGAAGAGGTCGAGTCTCGCGGATGCATGTTGGTGACGCTGGAAGAGACAACGCCGGACGATGCAATTTGCGGACGCTCCAGGCTCTGCCACTGGGCAGCCGATGGCGAGAGGGGTGGGGCAGGGCTGCGGCCGAGGGCTCCTGTGTTGACTGACAGACTACGCCTGTCGATCGTCAAACGGGGTCGTCCGTTGCTGCCCACGGCTAGACCAGCACTTGCCGTCGTCGCCGCGTTGACCTCACGAGGCGAGTCGGAGCGCCGGTACGATTCTACGCGCAGCTCGTCGGTCCCACTTTCGCCGTTCTTCCCACCGCCTGGTCGCTCCGTGGCGTCCGCTTGCGACGTCTCTGTTGCACTAGGGCCCGGTGCAGGTCGGCCGGCCGCAGCGAGGCCAACAGGAGGCTGGGCCGGCGACGACTGTTTCGACCTGCGGTCAGAAGAAGGCGCCGACATGCTGGTCGAAGGCCACCGCGGTGGAACAGGGAGGTCGGCTCTGCTGTGCGGAAGGACTGTGTGACGTCGTGGCCGAGACCAGCGCCTGCGCTACCTCCAGAGGCAGTGCTTGTTGCCCTTTCGCTGCACGATGTGATGGGACGGCCAAAGACGTCTGTAGGCCTCTCGGGTGCCTGATGGCCGAGAGAGTCCCCTCTCTTCCGCCACTGGTCGAGTGCCTGGTGCAGAGTGGCAGACTGGGATGTGGTCGCGGCTGAGAAGCAGCGGGGTGGGTGATGAAAGCGGGGACTCGTTCGTCTGTTGCCGGTGCCGTTGCTCTGTTTGTACCGTTGAGCCGATCAGGGCCAGCCGCGGGCACGCGGGCGAGGCGGAGGGGCCGCTGCAGAAACACCGACGATGATGTATGGTGCGCTCGTACAGCTCGTCGCCACAGGATCGAGTGGGCTTAGCCTGAAGCCGATAGACGAGCCGGCCAGGGCTAGCGTCCGTCGAGGGGTCAGCTAGCGGTTGCGAGCAGTAGGTAGTAGTAGTGCGCATGGACGCGTTTCGGCGCCGGGCCATGAGAGCAAAGAGCGGCAGCGTTGTCCGGAGCCGTGGTTCGCGGATGCATGCAAGGTTTGGCAAAGGAGGTCGGCGGTTGCGGAAGTGGGCGGATGCATCCGATAGGTGCAGTAGTAGTGTGGAGAGCGCGGAAAATCACGACGCATTTGGGGAGTGGCGAGGCACGGTGTAAGAAAGAAGCAAGAGCGAGATGGCCAGTAGTAGCAGTCGTAGTGAGCGTCAGTTGGAGTGTTTGGCTGTCAGCGTGGAAAGCTCGGCACCGGTCTCCGAGGCCTGCAGCTTAGGCGCAAGGTCCGAGGTTGGCTTCATATCCGGGTTCCAGCATCGGTCGGTGGTCGGCATGCGGGGCCAGCCGAAGAAAGCGGGGGCTCCGTCTCCCTCGCCTCTTGGCTGCAGGCCACTCATCGCATGTAGTCGCTGGCGCGACCCGGCCTGTAGCGCGCATCCGACCCTCCCCAGAGAGCTTTGATCAGACTCACGTTGATGTGACCTCGACCGCTGCGGCCTCGAAGAGGACTGGCCAGAGCAGCGCAGAGCCAGCCTCTTTGTCGATAGTCTTGGCTTGGGTGACGGCGTGGAAGGAAGCGTGTACCAGATCCGGTATCCTGCGGCTCGGCGCAGTGACAAGTAAGCCAAGGAAGTGGGAATCGGGTATCGGTCACGGGCGCTGCTGAGCCAGTCTTGCGTATCTGCAGAGCAGGAAAAGAGGGTTTGGGCACGGCAAGGCAGGGAACCGCGCAAGCGGCAGGAGCTCGGTCAGTTGGTTGTGGATCGGATCGTGACGGCAGGAGAACCCATCATTGGGCGAAGGCAAGGGCAGGACGCGTGCAAGGCGAGGCACCAGAAGCAGTAGTAGCGACGACGCACGGGAAGCCCAAGGAGGCAAGACAGCAACAGGGCGGCGTCGGACGGGAGGTAGGGATGCTGGTGGCGGTGATCGGGATGGAAAAGGGGGATGGAGAGAAAGAGGAGGAGGACGAAGAGGCGGTGAGGATGGTGGTGGAGCCGAAGACACGACGAGGGGCGGTCAACGGCGAGCGAGACGACGACCACGACAGCGACGCGCCTATGACCTCTGCTCTGGCCGGGCCCGGCCTGGCCTCGACCACCGCCAACTCTTCCGGTCGCTCGCCGCGTGCGCGCGGGCGCCTTGCCCCCCTCCCACCGACCTGTTTCGCTCTCGCCGGCACCGCCGCCATACGCTACCTCTCTTGCGAGCGCATGCCGGCGAGCGCACTCGTCATCTCGCCTCTGCGGCGCTAGTCCCGCCACATCTGACTGCTTTGCCCCGCGCTGCGCCCCTGTCTGACGACAGGGCACGCTGACCGGCCGGCTTCGACCTCGGCCAAGCGGCACCCTGACTAGGCAGGGCGCCTTGCTTTCTGGCCAGCCAGCCAGCGCGCCTGACTCTGCGCGCATCGTCACAGCTGCTCAGACAGGTCGCTGCCCGTCTGCCTGCCCGCCCGACCGTACGCGTTGGCCTGCCCGCCTGCACGGCTTGCTTGCCTGCGTGCGTGGCCAATCGTCCGGCCGCTGACAGAGCAGCCACCTCGCTAGTCAGTCGCGCGCGAGGTCGACCCCCGCCCGGCCAGGCCACCGCCTCGGGCAAGTGGGGGGCGAACCCGCTCTCCGGCCAGGCGGTGGGCAGCGCTGTCGGGCCTGGATCGGCTTGACATGATCGCCTGGCTGAGCCCAGCTAGTCGATGTCCACAATCGGCCCGCGCAGTCGAGGCGGACGGGTGGCCACACCGTGTCACCGCGTGAAAGCCGAGCAGGTCTGATCGAGGCGAGGAGGCGAGCACAGACACGCACGCGAGTAGGAATCGGCCCCGTTGCTCGGGTCCGGGTATCCTGACCTCGCCCTCTGCGCCGTCCGACCTCTGCCACGGGTCCTCACCCGCCTCATCGCCTTGGACCACTTCCACCACTTGCCTGGTCATGCTCGAGTCAAGCCAGACGAAGCCGGCCTTATCGGACCTCTCTCGATCTCTTGGCCGGCCAGCCAGCCTGATGATGGACGGCACGGGGTTGGCCGCGACATCACGGCGAGGGGCTCCCTGTCGAGACGGCACCGAGCCAGGGCGCACCGCTACCACCACGCCTCCTCTCGCCGATGCAGCAGCAGCTCGACTACCTGGCAGCAGCCGCGGAGCAAGACCCCTCGCAACTCCCATCGAGCAAAGCATGGCGCCTTGGCCCGAACCCCATCGACGTCTCCCTGCTACTCACATTCGGACGGGGGACGCCAGCGTCAGGTAAGCCCCTCAAGGTGATGACGATGGTGCTTGGCGTTCCGGCGCTCGGTCTATCGCTTCTAGTGCTGCCTCCAACGTCTATTCTATCGGTGCTTGCGGCCGCGGATCCAGTCCATTCACATTGGGTGTTACGGCGGTCGCCGGGCCTCCTTCTGGTCGGGCCGTGCCGGAGTCGGGCCAGCCGGCAGAGTTTCGCAGGCTCGAGCAGGGCCTCGATCCTGGCGATCAGCGTCGGGAGCGCAGCAAATGCGATCTGCGAGACGACCGCTCGCGCTAGCGCCAGAGTAACGCGATCGCAGAGGCCGCGGGCTGCGAAAGGGAACGATGCAAGATGAGGTCGGGCAACCGGCTTCGCTGGAGGCCTTTGAGGGGATCCGAAAGGCACGGCAGCCTGTATTTCTATACGGGATTGACGGCCTCGGTGACGAAAAGGTGAGCCTCGACGTGCCTCCGATGCGCTAGGTCGTTGGAGTGTATCCTTTGTCGACGGCCGCGAGGGACGACGTGCGGGCGGCGGACAAGACGGCGATGCGCTCCTGAAGAAGGAGGTGGGGAGGAGAGGCGGTCCGGATGCGCCAAGGGCAAGGGTATCGTGACGATGGGAAGGGCGGCGGGAATGAAAGTCGACGGGAGGAGATGGAGGTGGTGAGAGGCGAAGAGGTCTGGAGACGAGCAAGGCGCAGTAGTGGGGATGCTGGATCGGTCCGAGCCTTACCCGTCACGAAGGCGGCAAAGCAGCTGAGGAGGCCCATCTCCAGAGCGCCGGTTTCCGTTAGACAGCCGATCCGAGGCGCTCTCTACCTTCTGGCGCCCACCCCCTCGCACGACCCCGCATCCACGCACGGGTGCATGCGCACGGTGATCTGCCCGGCAGGCACCACAGCAGAGGCATGCCTAGTTGCCCTCGCTTAACCGCCGACGAAAAGACGCTGGACGCTGCCGCCGACACGCGGGGGCAGGAGCAGCGCTGGCCTAACGACCCTGCCTGCCTGCGACTCGCCCCGTGGGTCTAGGACCTCGACATGTCCGCGCTGACGCATTGGACCACTCGCTGACTGGCGGGTCCCACCCTGCAGGCAGGCAGACTGAGAGCAATACAGTCAAAGCTCTCTATAAGCACACCTTCTGTTTCTTCCAAAATGTGTGCTTGTAGAGGAATGTGCTTATGGGGAAATGCAGGCACACTTCCAAATAATCGGCATTGGTCTGGAAATACGTGTATTTCAGAGCCGTCTACCGCTGGTCAAATCATAGCTAGCAGCAGGGTCGGGCCCAATTTGGATCGTAGCCAGGCTACGATTGGAAATCGGGCATCGAGCCCTGTATACAATTTTTTGATGCGCGGCCTACCTACGATCTAGCTACGATCCAAAATTGTAGCCCCACCGCCCTGCCTGCCGCGTCCGCACTGCATCCGCGCCGCTTCTGCCCTGCCTGCTGCAGCGAGCAGCCAAGCTGCGGGCGGGCGGGCTGGCTGGCAGGCAGGCTCAGGGGCTGGGTTGGCTGGCAGGCTCGGGCAGGCGCGCGGGCGCACGAGCTGGCTGGCTGGCTCAGGGGCTGGCTGGCTGGTGCGGCTGACT
>NW_006920886.1:308098-402353 GCF_000417875.1 Pseudozyma flocculosa PF-1
GCGCGCGCGACAAAAAAAAGTGGAGGCCAGGCCACGCCACCAGGCCGCGTGCGTGCTCACGCAGGCTTGCAGGCTGGCGTGCGTGTGTGCTCACGCAGGCGGCGTGGCCTGCCTGACCGCCAGCCCGCCAGCTGAGCCTCGCCCGCCAGCGTGGCCTCACCCGCCCGCCTGCCTCGTTAAAAAGTCTTGCCCCGCTCCACCGTCGCTCCTTCCCTCCTGACCACTTCCATCGGCCTTTTGGCCTGCCACCGCCACCCAACCGCCGTCGACACCACCTGCTGGCATCTGCCCCAGCCACCTTGTCCCGCCTTGGTCGCGCTCAGTCCTGCACTGCCCGACCAGCCTCAACATTGACGCCACCAAGGCCAACTTGACGCCACCACCAACGCTGACATTCATAGCTAGCAGCAAAGTCAACCTACGATCTGGCAGATCGTAGATAGGCGTAGCCAGTATACGATTTTCAGATCGTAGGGGATCCTTCTACACAAACAATTTGTGAATCCTGACAAATTGTGCGGATTTCAGGTCGTATACTACCTCCGATTTTCAGATCGTAGCTAGACCGGTCTGTCTACCTACAATTTTAGCATCGTAGCCAGGCAGCGATCGGAATGCAAGCATTGGATCAACTCGATCGCAAAATTGCTATAAACGCTACTATAAATGACAATTTGTAGTTTGTAGAGCGAGCAAGCGTACAACAGCGTGCAGGTTAGGGATGGGGCAGACACAGCGAGGAGGAAAGAGGCAAATGGAGGAAAGGGTCAGCGACAGCCTCGGGCATTGCCAGCAGCAGGGTGGCGTTGTCGACTCACTAAGATCATGCAAGACAGCTGCAGGCGGCGATGGGTGAAGACGAGCGCATCAGCAGTGCAGCAGACGCGGCTTGATTGGCTCACCTATGTCCTGATGGCTTGACGGCGGATGTGGAGGCGGAGCGTGCTGCTTATCACCGGCGTCGTGTGCAAGGTGCGAGCGAATTGGCATCGATGGTGGCAGCAATTTGGCGTTGGCGGTGGCGGCAAGCCAACGATCATGGATGGTGGTGGCGTCGGCCGACAAAGGTGGTGGCATCGGTGCAGAGCGTGCGCGTGATGTCGGCAACATTGATGCTGGTGGGTGGCGCCAACGTCGGTTGGGTGGCGGTGGCAGGCGAGGTCCAATGGCAGGCAAGGGTCGATGGCGGGCAAGGATTGATGGCGATTGGGTGGCAACGGCGGTCAGATGGCAACGGCGGACGGTGGCAGGCGGCGGCGGCAAGATGGTAGTGGTCGGGAGGGAAGGAGCGACGGTGGAGCGGGGCAAGACTTTATACCGAGGCGGGCGGGCGGCGGTCAGCGAGGCTGCGTGCCTGGCCTCAGCAGCCAGCAAGGCAGCGTGAGCACGCACGCAGGTGGCGGCGTGGCCTGGCCTCACCATTTCTTTTATGCGCGCGCGCAAGCTTAGTCAGCCGCGCCAGCCAGCCAGCTCGTGCGCCCGCCCAGCTCGTGCGCCCGAGCCAGCCAGCCGGCCGGCCCTCAAGCCTGCCAGCCAGCTCGCCCGCCTGAGCCTGCCAGCCAGTCACCCGCCCAAGCCTGCCAGCCAGCCAGCCCACCCGCCCGAGCCTGCCAGCCAGCCAGCCGGCCTGACTGCTCGCTTCGGCGGGCAGGGCGGAAGCGGAAGAGCGAGCAGCCGTCAATGATCGGAATCCTTGGTGACAGCTCTCCAAGGATTCCGATGATTGACGCCATTGACTGTGCGGAGGCAAGGCGGCGGAGGCATGGCAGGCGGGCACGCAGGCACGCAGGCAGGCAGGCAACAGTCTGGATTTTGGATTGTAGCTAGATTGTAGGTAGGCTGCGCGTTGTAGACAGGGATCGATGCCCGATTTCAGATCGTAGGCAGGCCACGCATCGAAAAATCGTAGACAGGGGTCGATGCCAGATTTCAGATCGTAGCCTGCCTGCAATCCAAATTGGGCCCGACCCTGCTGCTAACTATGATTGGAGTTGACCTCGGCGCCATGTAGGAGTCTCCACACGCCAACGCAAATCGCCCAGCCATGGTCAGGTGAGTGCATCGATCCACCGCGCCCTGCACATTGGCGCTGACGCCTTACCAGTCTTGACCTTTGCCCTCACTCTTGCCCCCGTCCAGCAGCATGTCCCAGCTACAGCAACTCTGCCATCGTCAGCGCCACCGCCGCGCCGTGCTTGCCTGGTCAGTATTGTCGTCGCGGCGCGCTTCCGCCATCCTCTGCTGCAGCACGCTGACGATCTGCTGGTATCGCATTCCTTGGGTCAGAACTCTCATAGCAAGCAGCAGAGTCAACCTACAATTTTTCAGATTGTAGGTAGGCGTAGCCAATATACGATTTTCAGATTGTAGGCAGGCCTTCTACACAAATGATTTCTGGATGCAGACAGGCCATGCCGATTTTTAGATTGTATACTAGCTACGATTTTCAGATTGTAGCTAGACCGGTCTATCTACGATTTTTTGCATCGTAGCCAGGCAGCGATCAGTTGCATCAGGTACTGGCTTCGATTGCAACGGCTATCTACGCTACTAGACACTACAATACAGTTGCAGGGGCAAGCGTTTGACTGCAGAACATGGACGGAAGGGGAGGTGGAAGAGAGGAGGTGGAAAGAGGGAGGGAGGCAATCAAAACCCCTGTCAGCATTGTCAAACGGCAGCAGGACATGCGCCGGTAAGGAGGCACTCACAGCAAGGGCAGGCCAGGGTCGGCGTCGATTTGGAGCAGTGGTGGCTGGTGAGGAGAGAGAGAGAAGGGGAGGAGCATTGTCAGCATCGCGCTAGCCGGGTGCAGGCATCGTCGATGCGGCAGATCAACTCACTTGTGGCAGTCGGAAGAAGGTGTGTGCGGTGGTGGCAAGTTGGCGTCAATCGTGGTGGCAAGTCAGCGTTGGCGTTGGCAGTGGCATTGAGTCGGCGTTGGTGGTGGCGTGGATGTCAAGGCCGGTCGGGTGATGCAGGGCTGAGCGCGACCGAGGTGGGACAAGGCGGCAGGGGCAGATGCCAATTGGTGGCATCAAAGTGGTTGGGTGGCGTCAGCAGGCGAGGGTCAATGGTGGTCAGGAGGCGGCGGCGGGCGAGGGTCAATGGTAGTGGTCGGGAGAGAAGGAGCAATGGCGGGGAGGGCAGGCCTTTGTAGCAAGGCATGCAGGCGGGCGGGCGGGCAGAGGGCCTGTGTGAGCACGCATGCACGCCAGCCAGTGAGCCTGCGTGAGCACGCACGCAGGCCTGGTGGCGTGGCCTGGCCTCCACACTTTTTTTTTTTGGCGCGCTCGCAAGCTTAGTCAGCCGCACGCGCCAGCCAGCCGGCCCCTAAGTCAGCCAGCAGCCGACCTACCCGCCTGAGCCAGCCAGCCAGCCAGCTTGACTGCTTGTTGCAGCAGGCACAGCGGAAGCAGAGGAGCGGGGTCAATCATCGGAATCATTGGAGAGGCGATGATTCCAATGATTGACGGTGCGGAGGCGGCAGGGACACGGCCGTGAGGTGGCAAGGCAGGCAGGCAGGCAGGCAGGTGGGGCTACGATCTCAGATCGTAGGTAGGCCCAATTTCGGATTTTGGATTGTAGCTAGTCGTAGGTAGGCTACGCATTGGAAAAATCGAAGATAGGGATCGATCCCTGATTTTAGATTGTAGCCTGCCTACAACCAAAATTGGGCCCGACCCTGCTGCTAGCTATGTCTGCTCGCCGCCACGCCCTACATCAACACGCTGCTGCTACCAAGTCTGAATGTCATCGGGTGAGTCCCGCGATTGGTATCTGCTGCACCAGTCGCCGCTGAGCCTGCTGACGCCTTCCTCTTTGACCGCCGCTGCCATCGCCACCCAATCGCCACCTGCAGCCACCGCACCGACGGTCGGTCCCTGTCTTGGTGGGTCAACGACGCCACCTGTTGCCGGCAATCATGAATGCCTGCTGAGCCTGCCGCTAACCCTTTTGTCTGCCTGCCTCCTCTCTGCCACCTCCCGTATCCTTACCCTGCATGCTGTTGTACACTTGCCCCCGCTACAATCTGCAGGCGCAGTTGTATTGTAGTTTCTAGTAGCGTAGGTGGGATACGGTTCTGCAATTGAAGTCAGTATTTGATCCCATTCATCGTAGCTTAGCACTCTGCCCAAACATCGCTGCCTGCCTGCAACTCGAACATCGCTGCCTGCCTGCGACCCAAACATTGTACCCTGGCTGCGACCCAAAGTTTGCTGGCTTACCTACGATCCAAAGAATCGTAGCTAGACTGGCGTAGCTACGATCCGAAAAATCGTAGCTAGACCGGCGTAGCTACAATCCGAAAAATTGTAGCTATGCTGACAAGTAGCTACAATCTCAAAATCGTACTTAGACAGGTCTAGCTACGATCTGAAAATCGTAGGTAGTATACGATCTAAAAATTGGCATGGCCAGTCTGCATCCTGAAATTGTTTGTGTAGAAGGATCACCTACGATCTGAAAATTGTAGCCTGGCTACGCCTATCTATGATCTGAAAAATCGTAGGTTGGCCCTGCTGCTAGCTATCATAGCTAGGGGCAAGCTTTGGGCCACGCTTTCAGATATCGTAGATCTCGTACGATATGGCAGTGCCGTAGGAGATCGTTCATCCCCTACGGCACCCAGATGCCTGCTTACCGTAGGTCTACCCCCAAACCCACAGCCACATGTATCTACAGGCATTGTATTGCTAAATCTAACTACTAATGTGCGGCAGCGTGGCGATGGCATTGGTGAGTGGCGGGGCGAGCAGGCAGGAAGGCAGGTGGCAGGGCGGCAGCAGCAACAATGGTAGAGCATTGTCAGCAGCAAAGTAAGGCGGTAAGGGAGGAGCAGGCAAAGTAAGAGGGGAGCAAAGGAGTCAGCAACGGCGCACAGCAGAGCGGCAAAAGGAAAGGGCGGCAACAGTCAACTCACCAGAGCGGCAGCAGACCAGCAGGCATCGGCAAGGGCTGTGCACGCAGGCGGAAAGGAGTGGAAGCACGGCAGTCAGTGATCTCAATCATCGGAAACGTCGGAGAGGCCCTCTCCAACATCTCCAATGATTGACGGCGGCAGCAGGGTGAAAGCAAGCAGTGCGGAGCAGCAGCAGCTGGCAGCTCACCAGGTGGCTGGCTGGGCCGGCTGGCGGGTGGCTGGCTGCGCTTGGCTGGCGGGTGCTGGCTGGCTGACGGCTGGCTGATGGCTGGCTGGCGGATGGTGGCAGGTGCTGGTGGGTGCTGGGAAGTGGTGGCGGCTGGTATCGGGTGGTGGTGGCAGGAGGGCAGGAGAGACGGGTGGGTGGCAGATGGATTTTGCAAAGGGCGGGGTGGCAAAGGGGCCAGCGCGCGCGCGCAAGGCCTCCTGAGCTGACGTAAGCAGAAAGGGCCATTTTTCTGCGTAGGGTAGGGTCGGCCCAGGGCCGTAGGAGGCCCTACGGCCAAAAATGCCGTGGCTGCCCCTCAGAAAATGGCCATGGGGGCTTGTAGGGGGCCCTACGGCCAAAAATGCCGTAGGAGATTGCCGATTTCTGGCTGTAGGGCTGCCTACGGCCATTTTTAGCGTAGATGACCCCCGATTTCCCGATTTCAGGCCGTAGGCTGGCGTACGGCCAAAATCCACCTGCCCTTTGACGCTGAAGAAGGACGGACGCACGGGCGGAGGACTAGAGCAGGACAGGGCTGGGCCGAATGGGAGATGGTGGTAGTGGGAGGAGGAGGGAGGAGGGCCGGGTGGCAAAAATGCTCAGTCGGGCCTCTGCCCGTCTCGCTGGCAGGCAATTGCCTAGCCAACTCGGCCAAGAAAAAACGCGCGCGCGTCAGGGTTGGCGTGGCCCTGGCTTCGGGCCCGCGTCAACGCTATATGAGGTGGCCTACAGCAATTTGGGCCGTAGGCATCCTACGGCTGCTTACCATAGGCCTACCTTTGCACCCCCAGCCGTCGGAATTCTCAGGCATTGCATTGCAAAATCTATTACACAACTGCGGTGTTAGCAGGCAGGCAAGGTGAGCAAAGAAGGGCAGCGGTCGGCTGGGGCAGCGTGATGGCAATGACATGGGTCAAGGATGGCGGCAGTAGTGCAGGGACCGGCAGAAGGGTAGAGCAGGCAGAATGCAGGGTCAGTTGCAGGCATAAGGGATTCCCAATTTTTCTTATCGCACAGGCTGTGCGATCCAGGATTTGAGAGTCGTTATGCACGTGCAATCTAAAATCCTGGCTACTATGAGTGGATTTCAGATCGCAGGCAGGAAAAATTCAGGATCTCAGATTGCAGCTGATTGCACACCTGCTGCAATCTGAGAAATTGCACAAGCTGGCTGCAGCTGGATTTTCAAATCGTTATACAAGTGCGATTCATAATTTTCTTTGACCAGATCCTGCTGCTAGCTATGACTTGGCACTGCCGCATGCTAACCCTTAGTTGGGACTTGGGTAGCTGCGGGGGCATGTTGAGCAGCCGCCTAACAATGTCCTGGTTTGACCGCACAGCAGGGATTGTCTTCGCATCGGCAGCGATTGACGAGGAAACCCATGCGGAAAAGGATCACGTGAATATCTTTATGAGCCGATCAGCAGCCCACATGATTTTAAGCTGAAGTCCAATGACGTCAACATGCATTGATAGTGTAGGGGCATCATGAGTCGTTGCCACTCATCATCTGTTCAGGATGGTTGTTCGACTCGACTCGACCGGGGTTCGAGTCCCCGTCAATGCATTTTTTTTTTGCGCTTGTCATCGTTTCGACGCTGGCAAGAACGCCAGCAGAGGAGGGAGGGAATAGCAAGCCGGTCGCAATCGTATCTGAACAACGTATCAGGCTGCCTTGTTTTCTCTATTGCAAATGGCATCGAGCTCGTCGGAGAGCTATCTAAAAAGTCCGTGAGTCCTGGTGTCCGCGCCGTCGGGCGCTGTGAGGCGGGCGCAGAGGGCAACGTTGGGCGCTGGGCGGGTCCTGTCCGGTCAGGAGCCGGAGGCTCCTTCAATTTCGTGAGCGGGCGAGCGAAGCCTTTTCCTCGTCTTCTTGGGATGCCGCCTTCCTGTCTGCTGAGGCGGCGGAGATCAGGGATTGTTGGGACTGGCCAAAGATTGACGACTGGAGCGGGCGCTCGGATCGGCTCAGCCTCCGCATGACGTCGCCCCACGCCGTCGACTCGAACTCGGTGAGCGAAGGCGCTGACCGGTCCTCGTCTTCCTCGGAGGTCGTCGAGATGGTGATGGCCGGCCGTGACGGACGGGTCGGCGTCGAGGGCGAAGACGCAAGTAGCTGCTGCTGCGTCTCGGTGGGTTGCTGCTGATCGTCGTCAGGCCCGTTGCTCTGTACAGGAAGGGCCTCTGTGTCGACGACGATCCGTGGCAGCTCGGGTCGCGATGCAAACGGATCGGCGACGACGGGATCAAACCGCCTGGACGTCTTGAGGGTGAGGTATCTGCGCCGGCAGTAGACCATCTTCATGACGCCGCGGACGCGCTCGAGGTTGACCTGGTCCTCGATCCGCTCCATGAGCTCCCTGCGCTGGATCAACTCCTCGACGCTGAGGGCGTCCGAGTCGTTGATGAGCTTGTGGTGGGCGAGTATCGTCAGCATCGTGGTGAACGAGATGCCCTTGGCCTTGGACTGCGACAGCAGAGCCTCGTGATAGATGCGGTTGAAGCGAATGCGGCGGGTCCGGAGCTCTGCCGGGTCGACGCGATCGAGCGCTTTGCGCAGCCGCTGCGCTTCACTGCCAATCTCGAGCCGGTTTGGGGACTGCGGCCACATGAAGTGGCCCTTCTCGCCCAGCTTTCCGTCCTTGAAGGGCGACCGCAGAGGCGATGCCTCTCGGATCCTGTCCAAAGGGCTTTTGGGGGCCTTGGACGGGCTGATGGGGCTGGCGAGCGGAGTGTTGGATTCGAGCGCCGCCACGAGCGCCGAGACGGAGCAGTTGGCAGGGTAGAGGTCGACCTCGAGCGCGCCACCCAGGCTGCGCAGGAACGGAACGATGTCCGACGGCGCAATGTAGCCGTCGCGGTCGAGGTCGAACCTCGCCCAGGCCTCCTTGTAGGAGCGCATTTCTTCTCTCGACAGCTTCGGCTTGCCCCCGAGCTCGAAGAGGTAGGAAAAGTTTTCAACGACGGTACCTGGGTGGCGGAGGACGAGAGGGTCATGACCCGGGAAGGGATGCACGAGTCAGCCAATCGAGCGACGGCGCGACATAGTGTCGACGGACGCGGCCACATGTCTGCATCATCGCTCCGACTCACCGGTGAACACTGTGAGGGCACGAGGCGCAATGCGCGGGTGGGCGAGAGGAGAACAGACGATCAGGGACGTCAGCGCGAGCTCGGGCAGTACAGAGGCTATCGGCCCTCGCGGCGGCCCACTCACTGTTGAGGAAGATATACATCGAGATGACGTTCCAGGTGATGAAGAGGAAGAAAGCCCAACCCTGACTGCCGCAGTCGGTGTCGAGGTAGCTGGCGGCCGGCGTACATTGGGGCGGCGAGACGGTGTAGTCGTGCATGAACGAGTTCCAGGCCTCACCAGTCGACATCATGCTGAGGAAGACGAGCGCGTTGATCAGGCTCGAAAAGTTCTTGTTGTACGTCTCGTTTTCGCCCCACTTTGTGAGGCCAAACACCTCGAGCAGCATGATGGCCCAGACCAGGAACATGGTGAGCCAGAGGAGGAAGAGGCTGAGGATGGCCGGCAGACTGGCCCACGCCGTCTTGAACAGCTGGTTGAACGAGGTAAACTTCTGAACCAGCTTGAAGGCGACGCAGGTCAGGAAGATCTTCTGGAACTGAATGTTGAAGTGCTCGCCCGAGTAGTTTTGCAGCAGTGGGATCGTGGTGCCCAGGGTGCCAGATACGACGACCAGGTCGTAGAGGTTCCATGCGTTGGCCCTGAAGCTGCTCCAGCCGAGGCCGGCCAGCCGTACGCCGATATCGCATACGTAGATGACGGTGAAGACGAGGTAGATGATGTCGCGGATGCGGTCCACCGAGGGCGGATCGCTGTACCGCTGCGTCATGAGCACCACGATGTTGGCCAGGTACATGAGCGTCATTGCCCGGCTCCACCAGCCGTGCTTGTCGACGGCCCGCTGGTAGCACCACGAGCGCACCGGCTCCGTCGGCCGGACCTTGGGCCGTTTCGACGGCGTCTGCCGCAGAATGAGCTTCTTCAGGTCGATCCACTGCCGCTGCTCGGCCGTTTGGAACGCCGCGCCGCTAAACTGCTGGAAATTTTCGATGATGACGGCGACGAAGAGCGTGAGGACCGTGGTGCTTCCGATGAGGTTGTAGATGAGGAAGAAGAGGGCGTTGACCTGCCGGTTGTCGTTCTGCAGCTGGCGATCCTGGCCGACGACGCTCATCGCGGTGCTCATGACGTCGATCCATCCCTCGAGCGAGATAATCTCAAAGAGGATCAGCAGCGAGCTTTTGAAGTCGTCAAACGACCACACGCTGCCCTCGGTCGGATTGTGCCAGGCGCGTGGGGCCAGGAAGGTCCATTCGCCAGGCGAGGGCGACACCGCGAACTCGCCGAAGCAGTCGAACTTGGTCAGGATCGACCCGTCCGAGTCGTTGCACGAGTAGAGGACCCCGGCAAAGAGGTTCTGGCCCCAGACCGCGTACGGGATGATGTAGAGGATGGAGAGTATTGACGCATCGAGGATGCGGCCGGCGCCGGCGATCATCACGGCATGGAACCTGCGACACAATCGGCAGGAAGACGAAGATCGGGGCAACTTGTGTCGGTCAGCAGCGGGTCGAGCGGCCCTGTCTCGCCGGACGGAGGCGCGGGATCCCATCGGTGCTTGGAGAACTCACGTGTTGCGCATCAGTGACGACAGGCTGTCGAGGAAGGGTCGGCATCGACACGGGATGAGGGTAGCGGCAGGCGTCAGAATCCGCAGCATCACGTCGCTAACGCCACGCGCTGAGGCTGCAGACGCAGGACGGCGGCCATGCGTCCACTCACTTGATTAGTCGCAGCGCCCTGAAAGCCTTGAGAGCTCGGGTGAACCGGGACACACCGCCGATGACTGCCAGCTCGGTGCCGACGTTGATCAGCAGCGTCACGAGCACAAAGAGGTCGAGCGTGTTCCAGATGTTGAGGACGTAGGCGTTTGGCGTGAACGCCACTCCATCGGCAACGGTCTTGACGAGAAACTCTGCGAGGAAGAGGCTGGACAGGCTCATCTCGAGGATCGAGAACCAAGAGGCCCGGATCAGCCCGTACTTTGCGTAGTAAGCGCGTCGGTAGGCCGGAGTGGCGATGCCCGCCGACACGACGGATCCCGCGATGCCGATAAAGATGACGATCTGGAAGACCCTGTGCCGGATCGGGGAGCAGGGCCGCCCAAACAGACGCTCGCCGTAAGACGACGGGACCAGGCTCTGGCAAAAGCGTCGGAAGCGGCTGTGGTTGGAGAAAAGGAAGTAGGACTTGTCGTAGGACGGGTGGCTGGCGATGAAGCGTGCCTGCTGCAGTCGGGCTCCATCGGTATCGGTCACGGGGTAGGAGCCGTAATTGATGTGCCCTGATTGCGCCTCGACCGGCAGTCCCAGGTCGGTGCGCATCCGCTTCAGCATACGCTCGCTGGCAAAGAGTCTGGCGGCGCTGTCGTCGGGGTCGTGGTCGAACGCGGCAGACTGCCGTTTGATGGCCGCCTGGAAGACCTCTTCTCCTGAGAGGCTCTGGCGGATGCGGCGGCTGCGCAACGTGTCGAGCGGCACAGCCTCCTCGGGTGTGTCGAGGCGCAACACCTTTTTGACGGTATCGAGGGTCCACAGGGCCTTTTCCCCGCCCGAGGCGGCCATGAGGTGGACGGAGTGCTTCCGACGTGCCTTTTCGTCTATGGCAGCGCCCTGCAGGGCGGAACCGCCGACGATGGCGTTGGACCGCGCCTGCTCGCCAGCGCTGCCCGAGACCGAGCCTGCTGGCGCCGACCCAGTCTTCGCGGCGTTTCGATCGCGAAGGTAGCGGTAGGGACTTAGCTTGCGGAGCAGCTTTGCCGTCGTAGACGCTTCTGGCACCTCGTTGCGCCGCAGATAGTGCTCCAGCTGCTGCTGACGCTTTTCGCCCTCGGCGATGCTGAAGTTTTCGCTGATGACGGCAATGAACATCTGCAGGACAATGACTGCGGCACGTCGGCGGTCGCCATTCGGGTGGGAAAGGCGATCAGCCCTCCGATACCCCGTGCTTCTTGTTGCGGATCGGGCCAGCTCATCTTTGCTACTCACAGTTGGCGAACATGAACCAGCCGCTCAGGAAAATGGCGCCGATCGCCGCCTGTTTGAACTGCGTCTCGTTAGAGAGGACGCCGTACAGCACGTTTACCCAGTCCTCTGAGGTGAAGATCTACGTTTATGGATCCCGGAAACAACATCAAAGTCCGACAGGATCGAGCGGGTTGAGCGAGAGGACCAGAGAAAGCAAGCAAGGCGGGAGCTGGCTCGCGGCGGCTCACCTGGTACATGGCGAGGAAGGCGTTGAAGAGGTGCTTGAACGTCATTTCGGTCCACTCCCCGTCATCTTCCTGAGGGATGTCGCCTCGAAAGAGCTGGACAGCGATGAGCGCCGCCAGCCCGACCATCATCAGTAGGAAGAGGACCATGTTGAGAAGACCGACCATGGAACCAAACACGCGGACCAGCAGCACCCTCATCCGCGGAACGGCCGCAATGACTCGGTAGAAGCGGGCGACCTGGAAGAAGGTGAGCCAGGCGTAGACGCTGGAGTGCTTGATCGCCGGGATCTGGATGATGGACGTGACGCCGGCCAGCACCAGATCACCTATGTTCTGCTTCGACCGCAGAAACGACCGCCAGTCTCCGTCGAGGACGAAGGAGAGGAAGCGCATCAGGATCTCGACGTCGAAGGCAATGGTGAAGAAAAGCTCGCCCTTGTCACGATTCTCGAGCTGCTTCGGAGTCATCCAGGTGGCGCGCGAGGCTTGCAGGCCGAGGTCGGCGACGATGGCGCCGATCCACACGAATCTAGTGTAGCCCCACACCCGCTTGTACACGTTTGCGACGCGCTTCATCCGCAGTCCCATGGGCCCGGTGCTCTGCTGCTTGACCGGCCCGACCTTGATGCTGGAGACGAGCGGCGCAAGGATCAAGACCGACGATGGAGCATCGGTCAGCTCGCAGCCTGAAACGGAACCGATCCGGCGGCAGCGGCCGCGACTCACGTTCGATCCGCGAACGCGCTCCGATTGGTCTGGGCGGTCAGTGTGGCGAAGCTGTTGGTGATGACGGCGACAAACAGGTTCGCCAGCCAAAAGTTCATGATGATCAAGCCGATGATGAAGAAGAGGCAGGATGCGTAGTAGTCGGCATCCATCATGTCGTACATGACGCCCGACCAGTTGTTTGCTGTGCCGGGAGCGGCGAGAAGATGCGCAAAGGTCAAAGATGGGAGCGGCGCCGGTCAGTGTCGCTTCGATGGAGCGGGCAAGACGGGGACAAGGTGAAGGCGGCAGACCAGGAGCGTCTGCTCGGCTCTCGACTCACAGGAGATGACGATGACGTTCTGCAGCAGGGCGGCGAAGATGTTGTCGAAGCTCGCAGTGCCACCCTCTGGGTTCGAGTCGGTTTCTTGGCACACCTGGCCTGCCGGGCACAGGTAGCCTTTGGGATGCGCGTCGGAGAGGACACCGTCGATCTGGATGTATGGCCGCTGAGCGCGCGTCGCCATTTCGATGTATCCGCCGCAGTAGTTGGAGAGGGTGTGGTTCGTGCCCGGGTCGCCCATCAGGTCGCCCACCCACACGCAGTTGCGGCGATACGAGCCCTTGAAGCTCTGGACGCCAATGATGCTGAAAAGCAGCATGGCGAAGGCCGTGAAGAAGGCCACCGTCGTGAGGATCGGTGCGGCCACCTTGAGCGACTCGAGGATCGTCATCGTGCCCTTGGTCGCCGTCAACAAGCGTGCGCAGCGGAGCACGCTGAGCGCCCGAAAGATGTAGAGGTGGCGGTCCGGCGTGGCCTCCTGTTGTGCGCTCGCGAGTCCGAACGCGATCCAGAAGCCGATCACGGCGAGGAGGTCGACCCGGTTCCAGCTGTGGCGCAGGAAGGCGTGATTGACGGCCTGGACCCGCTGTGTCACAAAGGCGCCGGCAAAGGGCCCCTTTTTGTTTTGCCAGAACTGCGCCGCGTCCGATGAAGGCAAGACCATGGCAGTGTTGGCCCTGGTCAGGTTCCTCCCGGGCGGCGGCGGTGGCATGGCGCCCGATAGGGGCATGTGGGCGCCTGATCGTGCAGGGACCCCGCCTTCGGCATCGGAACTGCCCTGCCTCGCCATCGAATAGGCAGCCCCGGAGGCGGGTCCGGAAGCGGCCGAGTGATGCGACGCATGGGAGGCGTGCGCTCCGTGGAAAACGCGCTGCGCCTGGCCCTTGAGCGCGCCTCCAAACTCGGAAAAGGCATCGAGGGTGTTGGATCGCGACATCTGCCGCCGATGCTCGTTCGCCTTGGGACCGGACTCGTCTGCGGGCCCCTCGCGAACGGGCTCTTCGGTAAAGACCGGCGGAGGGTTGATGATGAGACCCGACACGATGATGCGCATGGCGATCTCGACCGTGTAGAAGCAAAAGATGGCAAGGAGCACGGAGTCTTCGGGGTAGTCGAAGTAACCGCTCTTGCGCGGGTAATTGTAGACGTTGCGGCTGGACTGGATGACGAGCGCAATGGTGTTGACCAGAATGAGGAGCAGGATCAACGGCTCGACCCACCACTTGGCCAGGAACGCTGCCAGCAGCCGGCGGAACCTGCTTTCAGGTCCCCAGATACCCAGGCTCTTTCCTCGGAGCGTCTGCAGTATGTCTGGCAGGTGGGTCTCGTCTCTGGGAGGGTCTGGCCGTGCGGCTGCAGTGGCGACGGCGGCGTAGCGCGCTTCGGTCGACGAGTCGCTGTCGGACCCGGTGTCACGCTCCTCGAGCCGCACGTGGCTGCGGCGGCCCTCGAGGTGCACCACACGCTTGCTGAGGCGTTTCATGCTCTTGCTCATCCGGGATAGGCCGGACCTAGCGCCATACAGCGAGGGACCTTGGGACATACCGGCCGAGGCGTAGATGTCGGCGCTCGACTTGTGTCTCGGACCAACATCGGCATCCTCGAGCTGATCGGGCGAGTCAACCCTGGCAAAGTCTGCGGGGCCTGATGCGAAGTGTGCGTGGGTACGAAAGCGTTGCGGATCGGTGTCCGAGGTGAGGACAACGCGGTCCGAGTCATCAAAGTCGTGGAGGCTGTCGTCGAGCCATCGCTGCGCAAAGGGCGCGCTCGAGAGACTGGCGGACGAAGGGGCGTGGCACGGATGCTGATAGGGTTCTTCGCCGATGGCGTCACCTTGGCGGGCGCGGTGGGCGTCGAGGCCATCGGCGCGAGTGATGGTGGGAGCAGCTTGGAAGGACAGGTCGAGGGGGCCGTGGAAGAGGCCGGCATCGGCGGAGCTGCCGCTGCGCTCGTGAGAGTGCAGTTGGCCGCTGCGCGGTGCGGACGGTAGGCCGGAGGGCGTGGCAGGCGTTGCAGGATTGGAGCCAGAGGCATGCGGGATATCGTCGTGGGTGCCCCAGCTGAGGCGGTGCAGGAGGTGGTCGACGGGGGTGGCGCGTGGCGAGGCGGTTGGGCTGCTGTTCTGGCTGCTCGAGGCGAGCCACGAGGGGGGTCTGTTAAACGCGGAAGCCGGAGAGGGAAGGCCGAGGTCAGGCATGTCCTGATTGCCGTAGTAGTAGCTGTTGATGTACCCCTCAGAGGCGGTGGTGGGGACGCTGTAGGCGCTCGACGAGTTGCGCGTATGGGCGACCGAGGGCGGGTTCTGCGGCGGGGTCGTTTGGGGCGAAGGCGGCTGCAGGTTGACGGCGGGCGCGGTGTGCGACGACTCTTGCGAGTCCCGCCGAGAAGCCGAGGCCATGGTCGCCGACGCAGACGCAGACCCGCCGAGCGGTCACGACAGGCAGCAGAGGACGTTGCGACTGGGACGGCGTCAAGCGTCCATTCGAACGAGGAGAAGACCAGACAGGATCCTGTCCCGCTGGATGGTTGTCGTGTGTGGGCAATCGGGCCCGGCCTGGCTCTAGTGCGTGGTAAGGTGCCCGAGAGATGAGTTTGCTCAAATCGTGCGAGGCTGCGGGTAGACGTCGGGGCCAGGATGTCCTGGTAGGGGGGCAGAAACCAGAGCAGTCGAGCGTCGTGATGGTGGTAGTGGTGGTAGTACTAGGTGGTGGGTGTCGGTTGACGAGGCCGAGCAGTGCTAGCCTCGAGGTGAATGAAACCCAAAAAGCAAGCAGGGCGGGCGGTGTGGAAGCACAGCATGCAGCATGCCGCACCGCCCGGCAGCCCATTTCGGCTGGCGCCGCCGACCTTTTTTTCTTTATTTTTGCCAAGACCGACGCCGTTGCGCTGGCTGGCCGGGTGAACGGGCCGCGCCGGATGACGGGGTTGCAGACAGGGTCCACCCTTGCTTGCCTGCCTGCCTGCCTGCCTGCTTGCCTCGCTCCCTCCCTCGCTCCCTACTCCGCCTGCCTGCCTGCGTTTGACAGTCTAGTGGCGCATCTCCAACGAGAGCCAGGACGTACGTACGGGGAGGATGCGCTCAACCGTGACGGCGAGATCGGAGAAACCCTTCTTTACCTTGGCTTCTCTGGAGATGCATCACATGTATGGATTTGCTGTGCTGCCGCTGTTCGCTGCCGACAGGAATGCCGCTGGATGAGGGAAGGCTGCCCGGAGGGGAAGGGCGGGGCGTAGCTTGGCCTGGCGCAGTGCTCGCAAAGCCTAGAGTTATGTATGTAGCACCAAGGTGTCCCAACCAGGCCCGCTGGTCCCCCAGCCATGTCTGGAGCGTTCGTAGGTGAGCATCCTTTTGGCCCGACAAGCAGCCCAAGTAACCCAACGTACAAACTTGCAGAGTCTGCCGTCTGTCGTGGCATCGAGCGCGAGCTCAATATCGAGAGCGAGGGTAGGTTCCTGGCCAAGCAGGGCGTGCCGGTAGGGACCCCTTGGAATTTGGCCCCGAGGTGGGGCCGCGCTGCTTACAAAGGCTTAGCAAAATTGAGGGGGCGAGGTTACGCGGCTAGGCCCAACCAGGGCCGCCGCTTCTCCACCTGCGCTCGGTCCGCACGACTCTTGACTGCCTGCCTGCCGACCTGATCTAGACCTCGAGCCGCTCGTCTTGCCCTCCCATCACACATTTCCTCCCTCGCCTTGCAACCACGCACGCTCTACCTTCGACGTCAACCCTCAACAGCCGCAGCCCAAGCACACCATCACCATGTCCAGGTCCTACGATCGAGGTGAGCCTGCGCCGAGCTCGTCTGATCGTCCGGACCTCATCGCACATTGGCAGCTGACCCGCTTCGATTCCCCATCTCTCTCTTTCCCGGTGCTCGCCTCACCTTTAAGCCCTCACCGTCTTCTCGCCCGACGGTAAGTGTAGCTTCGATCACCTGCGTTTGACCCAGGGTCATGTAGCTGATCATCGCCACCCGCTTTCGTGCATTGCACGCATTCCCCTCGCCCTCGCCTAGGCCATCTGTGAGTGCCAGACACCCCCGTCCGCCCAGCCTAGACGGCACCGACTGACCTGCCCGCGCGCGCCTCACTCTTTCCCGTCTGCAGCTTCCAGGTCGAGTATGCTCTCGAGGCTGTACGCAAGGGCACCTGCGCCGTGAGTCTGCCCGTCACGACGACGATCAAAGACTTGGCCAGCTCGACGAGCTGACAGCTTCCCCGCTCGAATTTCCGCCTGTCGCCACCACACCTGCTCGTCGCAACCAGGTCGGCGTCAAAGGAAAGGACGTCGTGGTGCTCGGCGTCGAAAAGAAGAGTGTCCTCCAGCTCCAAGATCCTCGCACCATCCGAAAGACGGCCATGCTGGACGACCACGTCTGCCTCGCATTTGCCGGTACGTGGCCATGCCGGATTGCGCACCTCTGCAATCGCATACGGAGAGGCGATTCTGTGTCAGCTACGTGAAGTGCAGCCTCTGATCCCCCTCTCTTGTCTGGATCCCCCCTCCTTCCCCGCGCGCCATGCGTGCCCCCTCGGCAGGCCTCACCGCCGACGCCAGGATCCTGATTGACAAGGCGCGGATCGAGTGCCAGTCCCACCGCCTCACCGTCGAAGACCCCGTCACCGTCGACTACATCACCAGGCACATTGCGGGCATCCAGCAGGTGCGTCTCGGGCTCAAGGCTGCGGCCCTTGCTGCCACCTTTGGTCGTTGTACTCCACCTCGCTGACGAGCCTGGCCTTGCACCCGCACCGGCGCCCGACAGCGTTACACGCAATCCGGTGGTGTCCGCCCCTTTGGAATCTCGACGCTCATCATCGGCTTTGACGCCAACGAGAGCACCCCGCGCCTCTACCAAACGGAGCCGTCGGGCATGTACTCGGCCTGGAAGGTGAGCCGGACCATACCGATCCTGACGCTCCATGGCGGCGATGTCGCAGGGTGTTAACGAGATGGCATCGCAACCATGTGCGCGCTTGGCGTGCTTCCATTTCGGCAGGCCAACTCTATCGGCCGCTCCTCTAAGACGGTACGCGAGTTCCTCGAAAAGAACCACAAGGATGACATGACAAAAGACGAGACCATCAAGCTCGCCATCAAGAGCCTGCTCGAGGTCGTCCAGACGGGCGCCAAGAGTGAGTCGAGGCCTGGGCTTGCAACGCGCCGCCGCTTCTCGGGCCAGAGAGATCGGCGATGCTAGTCAGCCGGCATGTTGCAGCTCAACAAGGCACGGAAGCTGACCCACCCCGAACCCTGGCTGCTTCCCACGATCCCTCCTCCTTCAGACATCGAGATCGCGCTGATGGAAGGCCATGGACAGGTCAGGGTGAGTAGCCAGCTTGCGTCTGCAGGCCGGACGCCCCCCTCCGTCCACCGACGCTTCGCGCCGACCCAGGCTGACCATCCCGCCGCACTTCCACGTCTGCGCCATCCAGAACCTCGAGCTGTCCGAGATTGAGAAGTTCGTCGCCGAGATCACCGAGGAAAAGGAAGCCGAGGCGGAACGGAGGAGGAACCGCCTCGCCGCCACGGCGGGCGCGCAGGCGTCGATGGGATCCGGCACCAACCCCTGAGCTTCTTTCGCCGCATGTCGTCGCACACGACGCGCTTAGGCCCATGTAAGCTGTGCGGACCCTCTCGAGCCAGGCCAGAGGTGCCCACGCAATGGCAGCTTTTTGCGCGCAAGCTGGAGATTCCGCCTTCTGCGTGGCCGCCGCACAGAAGCGTCGCAAGCTTAGACGGAGGGTGGCTGGAGGACAGGAAAGAGAGTCGAACATTCCAGCTCCCGTGCTGCTATTGTCCCTTGGACCACCAGGAGCGCATCCGCTCGCCCACGGATCCAGCCGCCGGCGCGGTCCGTGCGGTCGAGTTTCGATCTGCAAACATCGGCGAGGCGTCGTCCTCTCGGAAGCCGTCCTCGCCTATCCTCGAGCCCAGCGCGGGATCGCGCCATGCGGAAACGGTGTCGTCCTGCTCGTCGACGCCGTCGATGCGGAGGCCCGTCATCGGCGGTAGCTCGTCGTCGCTGTTGTCGCCGCCGTCGTCGTCCGAGTAACGCGCATCGCTGCGGCTGCGGCCAATGAGGCTGCGGTTGCGGCCGAGGAACGACGGCGGCAACTCGTCGCGATCCTCGACGTCGTCGTCGAGGCGGACCGGTCCGTGGGTTGTGGCATCCTCGGGCTCCTCGAGCGCTTCGGAGCCATTGAGTTTGCGCACGACGACGGGGATGAGTACGGCGACGCAGACGCCGCCAAGCAGAAGCACGTTGCGAAGGCTGAGGAGGTTGAAGTCGTCGGCGCTCGTCATCTCGTCGAGCTTTTCGCCTAGCGTGGTGTGGATGACCGAGACGGCAAAGATGCCGCAAAAGGTCGACAGCCAGAAGAGGCCAATGTCGATGCCCAGGTGCGGGGCGAGCAGGTTGACGACGTTGTGCGGCGGCAGCGGCATCATGCTGGGCGGAGCGAACGAGCGTGCGGGCGGTGGGTGAGGGTCAGAGGGTGCGGCTCCTTGGGCTAGCAGCGCTCTCCTCGACGGCGCAGGACGGCTCACCGGATGACGATGAGGTAGGATAGCATGTTGTCGTTGTGCTGCGCCAACTTGTCCTTCCAGGTGTCGATGCGCGCCTTCCAGCTGGGCAGAGCCACCAAGACGACGCCCAGGAACTTGCTGATGAGGTAGCAGATTGTAGCGCCGGTGGCGACCGACTGCGCCCGATAGACGAGTACAGGCATGAATCGCAGGCCCTGCAAGTCAGGTTAGGGTTCAAGGTCAGACGAGGAGTGCAAAGCGGGGCCTTACTCACGGCGCAGACCAGAGGCAGAGCGATGGGGACGCCCCAGAGAGCACCGGCCAGGATGCTCATGTACATTGAGCCGGGGATGGAAAAAGCTTGAAGGCTGTGGCGTCACGGTGGATGTGCATGGCGTCAGTGGAGACGAGCGATTGAGCGGCTGCGTTGCTATATCAAGGGGGCGGCGGGAAGCAAGGGGGCTGGTCCAAGTGTGCGTGGCACTCACAAGATGTAGACGATAAACCAGCAGAGCATGACCTGGGCAAAGTTTTCCGACTTGTAGTGCTGCAGGACGCGGTTGAGGTCCTTGAGCTGTTCGAGGGAGCGTGGGATCTTGAAAGCTGGCCGATCGGCGCTGCGTTAGAGACAGAGATAGCGGGATGGAAGACGACAAGAGGGAGAGGGACAGAGCGAAAACAAGATGCGAGTGGCAGTAGAATGGTTCGGGATAAGCAGGGCCGAAACACAGGGATTGCGGCGAACAGAGGATAAATGGAGCTACCCACTCGTCAATGACAGGCAGCGCGAGCCACAGGGTGCCTCCGAGACCAACGAGGCAGACGACAAAGAGGATGAGGAGCTGACCGCCGGCGCGAAGCAGGAGCCGGCGGCGTTCTAGCGGGTCGAGGACGGGGGCAGCTGGTGGCGGTGCGCCTGGGCGTCCCTGCTGAGCGTGCCAGGGGTCGTCTTGATCATCATCATCTGGGGAGTGATGCAGGCGGATGGAGATGGACGAGTCGGAGCGTTGGGCGCCGCCGAGCGTCTTTAGCGTGTGGCGGGACTTGATGGAAGCGGCATCGTCGTCGGCGGCCGGGGTGGCGGCGGTGCCGATGGCGAATGCGTGAGCGTCGGGCGCGTCTGGTGGTGATGGAGCGACGGGCGCGCCACTTGCTGAGGCCATGTTCGGGGCCAGACGAGGAGCGAGAGAGGGGGCGATGTCGGCGCGGCTAGATGGAGCGGTTTGGTGTGGATCTGGGCAGCGACGATGGGCCTGGTTGGGCGGAGAGGGCCAAGTGGCAAGCAAGACGAGCTGACGACCAAGCAGTAGGACGCTACTCTGAAGGCTGACGAGAAGACGGTGATGGCGGCGGGGACGTCGGCGGCGCTGGTGGTGGGCAGGGTGTCGGCGAGAGGCAACGGAGAGTAGGCAGGTCGGGAGGGCCAGCGTGCAGGCCCGAGCTCGGCTTTGAGGCGGCGGTGCGGCGGCCCCTGCGCTGATCCAAGAAAGGCGCGTACCCGCGCCCCGCCATTTGTGGATCCAGCCGCCCAAAAAAAGTCGAGGAAAATCCGAGAAAAGAGAGAGAGAGTGGCGCAGACCACAGACATCGAACGAGCCTCGGCGGCTTTGCCGCTGGTGGGCACGGCCGTGCTTGCCCTCAGTCCGGCGTGGTGGCAGGGCGAGTCGAAGATGGCCCGAGGGTCAACGAGGTTTCTCGAGCATCGAGCAGAAGGTGAAGTCTACCAACCGGCCTCTTGCAGGTGAGGAGACCGAAGTCGGAAGCCCCCCAAATGGCCGTGGTGGCCTGAGGCTGCCGGCGGACGAGGCAGGGATTTTTAGGGCGCGCCCTCGAGGCCAACTCGCCGCCGAGCCGGGCGTGGCCAGCAGATCGCGCCAACGGCTTCCAGGGGGGGGGGACGAGCGAGCGTGCGTGCATGTTAGGCCTGGGTCCAGGTCGGTAGATCGAGTACTCTAAGGCCGCCGGCCCATCCAACCGCGTGCTGGGCCTAGGGTGTGAACGCTGAGTCGCGGCCAGAGTGCCTCGCTCCCTGCTTGCGTGGGTGCGGCCGAATCGGCCTGCCTGCCTGGCTGGCCACACGGCAGACAAGGCTGACTCACCCAGCCTCTTGCTCTTGCACGCCGCACGCACGCACGCACGCACGCACGCACGCACGCACGCGCGGATGGAGCGAGCGTGGCCACTCGACCGGGCCTGAGCTGGCCGCCCCGCTCGTCGCCCGCCACCATGTCTGCAGGCATCCGAGCCAGCCAGCCTGCCCTGCTGGTTGGACGGGGGGCCCTCAACCCCTCAGTCGAGGCTTGGGGCCCGCCTGCTGTCCTCCAAGCCTCTCTTCATCGCGGCGCCCAGACACCTTACACTACTCTCGGCCTTTTTCGCTCTCACCTGGGCATCCAAGTCGGCGAAGCAGAAGCCTTCACAGCGAACGGGTCTGACGGGCACAAAGGCGGATGCCGTGGCGGTGGTTTCGCCATCCTCGATCTGCTGACCCCCCTGCCGCGATCGATCTCGAGGCCTAACGGAGGTGTCGCTGGCTCGCTACCTCTTCTTGCTTGCCTTTTTGCGGGACGCCGAGGCCTAGGACGGACAGCCCGACAAGCAGGTGCTGACGCCCTCGCCTCGATCAGGCGGCGTCGTCCAGCTCAGCGACGCCACCGCTTGCTCGAGCTCAGGCCGGGTCGCTCCCTATAAAGCCGCTCTGAACGGCTGCGGGACCGCGAGCTTGGGTCGGCTCCTTCGGATCGCCCACCTATCCCCTCCGCCTGAGCCCTCTTTCCCTCTCCTTCACCCTCTTTCCCTCTCCTTTCCCCCCTCCTCCCCCCCTAATTCCCCCCACCGGTCCGCCAAGGCCGACCCTATCCCATCCGCCCCTTCTTACGAGTGTCGAGTTGCTTGGTCTGCTCCTCTCTCAACCCGTCTCCCCTGGCGACGACAGGACTCTGACGAGTGCCGTCCCGACTCTGCGCTCGCTGCAGCTGTCCGACGGCTTTCGAAACGAGCCCTCCCTCTGATAACCCGGACTGCGATCGACTTTAGCGACACGTCGACATGGCTTCGACCAAGGAAGGCCCCATCGAGGGCGCCAGCAAGCAGGAGCAGCTCTACCGCCATCCCAACGCCAGGAAGACGCCAGAGGCCGAGCCTCGCGACGCAAAGTCGACCGACGAGGGCTTCGCCTCGCCGCAAGAGGCACCCTCGCGTGCCAGTCAGAGCACCCCGGCGTGTTCCGACACGGTATGGGACCCCATCCACGCCCTGTCTCGACGCTCGCGCAGCGACACCGACGACTTTTTCTCGCCCCTGCTCCAGCTCGATCAAGAGCCCGGATCGGCCCACTCGTCCGGACCCCTCGACTATGCTGACACCTTCGCGCGCAGCGAGAGCGACCCGATCCACTCGACCCAGCCCGAGGAGCAGGCTCGAGCCGCCGGCGTCATTGGCAAGCCGCCTGGCACTGAGCAGCACAGCGACTTCGGCCCGCGACAGCGCAGCCTGGCGTTTCCGAGCTACAGCGCCTCGGACGCTGGCCGCGGCCGGGTCGAGCCGACGGCAAAGGGTCAGAGCAGCCCCACCGGACTCAGCAGCGAGACATCAGAAGATCTGCGCAGGCTCTTCTCGCCCGCCGGTCGCGGCTTCACCGAGGCGCTCGAGCAGTCTTCCTGGCGCAAGGGGCCCGTTGGCCCTGTAGGCACGCATCCGTGGAGCCGAGATCCGTCGCTTGCGGAGCCTCCACGTCCACTTCTGTCGATGCCCGGCCCTCGCATTCATCCAGAGGTCCTCGGCACCTTCCTAGGGACCCACATGCCTCGCACCGACCCTCACTCCTCAGGGAGCAGCAGCAGCATCATCGACCCGTTTGACTTTTCGCGTGGCGGCCGCAGCAGACGCAACACGGGCTGCTCGGACAGCCTCGGAAGTTTTGGCAAGAGCTCACCGACGCTGCTGCACCCGCCCATCTATCGGCCGACGTATGTCGACAAGGAGGTTCGTACCCTAGCATCGCGTCTTGTGGCGGCACGTTTCGCTTTCGGCCCGATGAGCGTGGTCGGACGCTGACGTGCTGCCGACTGCGTGCCTGCTCCTGTCCCCACCGCACAGGTTCAGACCGAGGACAGCGCCATCATCGACGAGGCCAACCGCATCCGCGGAATCATCGAACTGCGCCAAGCCCGCAGTGACATGCACCTTGTAGGCAGCGTTTGAGGTCGGCCACGGCGCCTTGACTATCGAAGGTGTTCGCACTGACCGACTGGCGGGCCTCTTCAACCTCACCTTGCTCGCTTATCAGCTCTTTGCAGAGAACCGCGGGCTCAAACGCCAGCTGTACGATGCTCTCACCTGCGTCCGAGCTCTGCGCCAGCAGCGAAGCCAGGAGCTGCCTCTGGCGGCGGGCTTCACTTCCAGTCCCGGTGTAGCCGGGATGCTCGGACGTCTAGGAGGAACCCCCGGTACAGGCATGGTCGATCCTGCTCTCCACCAGGCCCTACCTTCCGCCTACTCCGACCCCGCCGCGATGTTGCGCAACGTGCCGCCGGCCGGCTTCCACATGACCGCGGACCCGATCGCCATGCAAGGCCTGCAGCAAATGCCGTCGGTCGACCTCTTTCGTCACGGGAGCGCCGTTGCTGCCCCGCCCGCCGCCGCAAGCAGACCGGAGATGCCGGCTTCGCTCAACCAGCAGAGGATCTTGGCCGAGCTGGCCAGTCGAGGCTTGGCGATGGGAGGCTCCCACGAGCTAGGTGCTGTCAGATCCCCCCTCGACGAGGCAAACCTGTATGCCAGCGCATCGAGTGAGGGTGATCGTGCCGAAGCTGCGGCCGAGTCCTCGACGTCGAGGCTCACGAGCACTGCCGGCTGGCCCTCTCTCGCAGAGGCCCAGAAGCAGTTCGCTAGGGCCAAGGTCTCGACGCCGACGGAGCCTCGTACTCCTCAAAAGGGTTCGGAAGAGACTAGTCCTAGGACGGAGGTCGCTCTCTCACCAGCCAAGCAGAGTGATCTGGTGCGCCAGATTGCAGATGGGCGAGGTCAGGAAGCCAGCATAGTGCTGCAGCAGCAGCTCAAGTCGGGCACCGCAGATGCAAAGCGTTCCGTCGTCGGACTGGTCAAGTCCTGCATCCTCGCCCTGTCGCACGATCGCCACGGCAATTTCCTGGTCCAGCGCGCTCGTAAGTTGCTTCTGTCCGAGGCCTCGACCGTTCAAGGATCGGTCTATACTCGAGCTTCGCCTGACAGTTGCATCTTGGCCCGCATCCGTCGCAGTCGGCGTGGACGCGGATCTTGCTTGGAGTCTCAAGGGCCACTTTGTCGAGCTGGCCATGTCGCAGTTTGGTTGCCACGTCGTTCAGAGGGTGAGTCGATCCAGCATCGCTGCTCGCCGATGCCAAGGTTCCTGACCCTACACCTCCACATCTGCACGCCTGGGCAGGTCCTGGATGGCGAGGAGCGCGTCAAGATGGCCGTGGTTGAGGAGCTGCTGAGCTCGCGGCTGGAGGAGTCACTCACGTCGAGGCACTCGGTTCACGTGTGGCAAAAGGTTCTCGAGATCGACTGGACGCACGCCAGCTTCCGATCGACCATCTTTGCAGTCATGAACCGACAGATGAAGGGCAAGTGGGCCAAGACGGCGCGACAGGAGACTGGCAGCATCATCTGCCAGAACATTTTCGAGTCGGCCGACGCAGACGAAAAGGTGAGTGCGCCCGCGGCGACCGAGCCTCGTCCCTGCGCCCCCCTGGTCGCTGACGGCCCGACGCGCGCCCCTACCTTTCCCATCGTCGATCACGCTGTCTTCGCGTCATACCCCAGAGCGACTGCCTGCAGGAGGTGCTGGCCGAGGCGGAGGAGTGCGCGTCGAACCAGTGGGGCGTCTGGGTTGTCCAGGTTAGGGTCATCGCTCGAGGTCCTGTTTGACCTTCTGCGGGGTTCCCCCTGACCCATGTTCGCCCACCCTCTCTGGATCTGCCTTCGGCCTCGCTGCAGCACATCATTGAGCACGGTTCCGAGTAAGCGACGGATGTGGAATCGGCGCGCACCCTCATTGACGACGACGTGCTAACGCTCCTGACTCGCTTTTTCTTCCCCGGCGACTCTGCCAGCCCGGAGAAGAAAGCGGCACTCGAGGGACTCCTCCGATCCGCGGTGAAGCTGACGCTCTCGCAGTACGGTGAGTCTGGCGCTTTGAGGGGTGCCTGCAGTCGGAGGGCGACTCTTCTGATGCAGGATGTCGCAACGGTGCCGCTTCGCTGCTGTCCCATGCCCGGTCGACCCTCGGGAGCACAGGTCAAAAAGCCATCATGAGTGGCCTCAAGTCTGGCGACCGCACGTTTGTCGACAAGTACGTCGAGACCTTGTGCGAGACGCATCCTTCCGGCTCGTCGGGAACTGGCAGTCGACGTTCGGCTCTGGTCGACGTCGCTCTGGCTCCGCAGGGCCTCCAGATTGTGACGCAGGTCAGTGTCCCATGCTGGTCGAAGCCGTTGAAGACTGTTGTGGGGCCCGAGCTGACCGGTGCGGCCGTTTCAATCTGCCGCCGCTTGCGCCACCGATGTGCCAGCTGCTCACGTCGGTTTCGCCCGAGATGCGCGAGAAAATCATCGCCACGGTGCGCAAGAACTCGGTCTTCCTCAAGGGCAGCAAGACGGGCCTCAAGGTCCACCAGCTCTGCGAGCGCGCGCGCGCCTTCTCCGGCTATTGACAGCGTGGCGCGTCGATTCCTTACCCCCATGCCTTGCCCGTACCCGCTCCGACAACCGGCTCGACCCTGGTGACGCCAACGGGCCGACGACGCCATCCCTCTGATTATCCTCCACGGTCTATCGACGCCCGCACGTCGATGTCGATTCCTCCGCCTGTACGACTTCGGAACACCCCGATCGACGGCCGCCCATCATCGGTCGACCGCAAATTTGCTTGGTTGCGCATGGTTTGCGGGTGCTGGCGTCAGGGATTGGATGTGGCGACGGGGCGGGAAAGAGGTACAAGTACAGCGAGCCGTGGGCGAGGCGGCGGCGGTCAAGGAGGAATCAATTGCGAGGATGGGGGCCTCTCTGCTAGGTGGTTACGACGGCGAGGGCTAGGCATGGCGAGCCTCGGCGTCGAAGAGGGCATGGGCGAGCTGGTCGCAGCGCAGCTTTGCGAGGCGGATGCAGGCGTCGAGGTTCTGCTGGTCCGACTGTGCTGCTGCGGGTACTGCTGCGGCAGCGTCGCTCTCGTCGCGTTTTGCGATTGTTCGGAGGCTGCCGGACTGATAGAGGTAGCAAGTGTGGGTCTGAGTGCTAGACTCGGCGGGAGAGGAAGGGGCGAGGATGCCGATGCTGGCATGGGAGTTGACGAGCGAGGACTCAAAGGCGGACGGGTCGGCCAGGAGTTGCGCGCTGGGCATGAGAGAGCGACAGAGTCGTCGGTGTGGGCGAGGATCGGGACAGACATGGAGGAAGGCGGTCAATGTGGGCCGAGGTGACGGCCGAGGTGGACGACACTGGGCTCGAGAGGACTCACGCCTCGAACACGCCAAAGCTGGCGCAGAGCGGGAGGTTGTTGAGGCGCAGCTTGGCCGATCCGCCGTCTGGGTGGTGCCTCGTCTCTGACGTTTCCGGGTGGAAGACGGCGTTGGGCAGCGAGGTGTGACGGAGGGCGGCCATGGATGCGAGGACGGCGGCGTCGAGGGCGTTTCCGTCGTACGAGATAAAGGTGATGTCGAGGTAGAGGCACCACACCGCTGCGCCTGGCTGGATGACGAGATGGGTACGATCGAGTGTCGAGGAGCTGTTGAGGAAAGTGAGGAGCCGGTCGGTAAGGACCTGGGCCTCGTCGCCCGGTGGACCTGGCTTGAAGCGGGTCGACGAGAGGGCGGGTAGCTCGACGTTGGGAACTGCAGGGTGCATGATGCGGGGATGAAGTTGGGGAAGGGGGGAAGGAAAAGGACGAAGACGATGGTGCACATGGGGCGAGCGGGTGAGCGGCAGGAAGCACGGCCGTCGTTGGCTCAAGCGACGAGGACATACCGAGGAAACCCTGGTCGGGCCTGGAGAGGAGCGGGGTTGCGACCTCTGCCTTTACTGCGGCGATGCATACGGTGTTTTGGAGCTTTACGAATGCGCTGCCGTGCGCGGTCGATACGGGGCCGAGGGAGATGGTGGCGGGGCGGAAGTGGTCGAGGTGGCGAGCGTCTTCGCGGACGCCGGCGTCGAGGAAGCGGCGAAGGTAGGCCGAGGGATGGAGCCGCTTGAAGGTGGTGGCAGCCACCTGGTCCGTGTAGGACGTTGATGCGGCTGATGGGGCCGCGCTTGGGGGTGAAAGTGCGGCCATGGGGTCGATGAGGGTGTTAGAAGTGAGGGTGAGGAGAGCGAGGCGAGGCGAGGCGAGGCGAGGTGTTGGAAGGGAAGCGGCAGGCAAGGTGGCCAGGAAGAAAGCCAGGAGGAGGGCCGTCCGTCCAGACCGACGACCGCGAGGCAGAAACGCGGAAAGTGGAGCAAACGTCGCTTCTCGTGCGGTTGCAGCCAAAAAGCGGACGTCTTCGTGGGGGAACGGGGGCAACACCGAGTGGGGGAAAGACAGGGTGGTGAGGTGGGCACAGACCCTCCCGCTCTTGGCAACGGCGTGGCCGGGCCTCGGCTTAAGCTTCGTTATGTTGCTTCTTCCTACCCACCACTCACCCACCCTCCCAATTTCCCTGTGACCGCCTCGATGGATCCAGGCCCATCCTCTCCAGTCGCGCCCGCGGTATCGCCGTCGTCGACCGCTTCGGCCCTCGACCGCCTGCACCGCATTGCTGCACTGCCCACAGACGCACACCTCGCAGCCTGGCTCAACGACCACCTCGCACACCACGCCTCGTCATCGCCCCACCCCTCAACCTCTCAGACACAGGCGCAGACGCTGACGACCACCGCAGACGCACTACGCACCGTTTCCATCGCCATTGCATCCCAGCGCGAATCCGCAAGGTCAGATATCCAACTCCTCATCGACCGCCTCGTCGACATCATCCCAAAACTCGGACTCGACCTCAACATCACCGCACAGGCCGCCAAAAAGCTACAGTCGCACATCGACGCTGCAAAATCGGCCCTCGTACAGCCACAGACCAGCCAGCGCCCACCCCAGGCAGACGACACACACAGCGACGATGCCCGCGACCCACCCTCCGCCTCAGTCGACCACGCCCTGGCCCGCATCCGCACCCTCTCGCACCTCAATCAATCCCTTGTGACAACTCGCAACTCGCTTCGGGAAGCGCAGGCATGGTCCACGCTAGAATCGCACGTCACCTCGTCTTTCTCCGAGCATCGGTGGTCGGAGGCCGTCGACCGCATCACAAAGGCGCGAGACTCCCTCAACCTCTTCCGCGCCGGTCCTGAAACGTCTCCGAGCAACGACCGCGTACAGCTCCTGGAACGCCTCACCGACGCGATACAGCAGCATCTCGTGCCCATCCTCGAGCGGTCAATCAAGGACAGAGACGTAGAAACCACGACCAAACTAGCCCATCTCCTCAACCGCGTCGGTCGCCGCGAATCCGGCTTTGGCCAGACCTACCTCGCCACGCGCAGGCAAGACACGCTTCTGCACTGGGCGCAGCGCAACGCCGACGTCCCGGACTCAGCTGCGGCTGCATCGGCGCTGCCCCTCCTCAACTCTCTGTTTGCAGATGTGCTCGGCATGCTCGGCGAGGAACGCATCTATGCCGACAAAATCTTCCACAGACCTAGGCAGGCCGCCGAGTTTCTCCTCGCCGCCCTCTTTGACGGCCTCGAACCGAGCCTGCATGAGTATCTCCAGCGATTTGCGTCCCTCGATGACGTCGAACACCAGCTGGCGGCGGTTACAAAGGCGTACCAGAGCGTCGAAGGCGCGTCAAAGTCCATCGCCGACATGCTCCCTACCGACGAGGCCGCCAGGGCTGCAGGCCCACCAGACGATGTCGACGCCACGTCGATGCCGCCCGTCGACGCGCTGGATATCGCGGCCATTCCGTTGGCTGCGACGGCATTGCCTTGGCAAGATGCCCTGCTATTGCCCTTTCTCGAGTGGCAGACGAGCTTTGCGACACTGGAAGCCCGCGCCATGGCGACGCGCTTGCAGGCGGCTCAGCTAGCAACAGGTGTCGGGACGGATCGAGCTCAGCACCTGCGCGAACTCGTTTCATCGGCGATAGAGGCGGCGGGCACCTCTGCTCGACGGTCGCGCACCCTCACGCGGGGCTATGCAACGGGTCCCCTGATTGAGCGGGTCGAGGCGCTGCTCTGCTCCATCCTTGACTCACAGAAACGCGACCTTGTGTCGTACGGACAGGCGGTGGTGGATCGAATTGCCGAGCGGGGGCGGCAACGAGAGCAGGCGTCGACAACGACGACATCGTATCGCAGTTACGACGATCGCGAAGAGGATCTGACGACCGAGGACTGGGAGGACTTCCAGCGCGGCACACACGTCCTCGCTGCCTGCCGCGACGTCGTGTCGCGCATCGCTGCGCTCGAGGCGACTCTGGCCGGGCAGCTGGTCGAAGTCGGGGCGCTGTTACCTGCCAAGACATATGAGGATCTCCGCTCGTCGAGCGAAGAGGGTGCAATCTCGCACATCGACGCCAGCAAGGACGACACTGCCAATGATAGCACCAACAATAGGAACGGTGACGGGCTGTCTCCGCTAGACAGGTCCCCACTCAACTCTCGCCTCCTCCGGCACTGGATCGACCTGGCATCTCGCTTCCTGTCGTCGTCAGCGCGTCCCAACGCCAGCTCGATTGCCCACCTGGTCGGCTCGACGACAACATCACACCGCGAGCTCAAGCTCTTCGCACAGACGCACTCCCGCATCCTGATGCTGGCGAGGACGACACAGAAGTACTTGCACGATGTCCTCCTCGCGCCGTTCACGCCAGCACTGTCGGCCTACGTCACTTTGCCGCTCTGGACGGCGACTCGGCATCCAAGCGCGGTCAACGAGTACGACCTGACGATGCCCCAGTTCAGCCTCAGCCCTACGGATACCGTGTCGAGGATCGGAGAGGGGCTCCTCAACCTGCCCCGGTTGGTCGAGGTGTACGCCGAGGAGGAGTGGCTGGCCTTCCCGCCTGCCGCCGATCCCCTCGTCGACGGCAAAGATGAGCGGGGTGAGGTCGCAGCTTCGGACGCGGACCGTGGCGGAAAGCCGGGGGCCGGTACCGAAGCGACGGCAGCGGAGACGCATCGACGGATGCACCGACAGGCCTTTTCCACCACGTCTCTGCCGCCCGCCTCGGATCTTGTCTCCGCACCGACGCCGGCGGCATCCACCGCCAACGGCACGTCTTCGCCATCGGATCGTCAGGACAATGCACCGGGGACGCGGACGCGGGAGGCGACGCTGTCGCTCTTCCTCTCGGCGCTGCTCTCTTCGTTCCTCTCGCACCTCTTCGGCACGGTGCTGCCCTCGCTGCCACGCCTCTCCGAGGTCGGAGCGAATCAGCTGGCCACGGATCTCGACTATCTTGTCAATATCTGCGCTGCGCTCAACGATCGGGATAGCCAGGCGCGGATCCAGGCGTGGAGGAAGGTGTGCGCTCTGACGCACCAGGATGGGCTCGAGATCGCCCGCTGCGGTGGCGGTGTGAGCGATGCGGAAACAAGCGGAATCATGCAGAGAGAAGACGAGGAAGCGTGGAAGGTGATTGCACGGCTGCGAGGGTGGCTGGCATAGCATGCGTTGTGACGGGCGTCCCGGCGTAGGTCAATATGATTTGTCAAAGCCCCTGCTCCCTCGGCCCTGAGCAACGCGCGCAGCGTCTCAGCGCCCCGTCTCGTCCTTAACCTCGCTCGAGCTAAAGTTGAGGATGCCCGCCTCGTCGAGCAGTCCAACGACCTTTTCGGCCTCTTCGCACTTCATCTTGCCGAGGACGCGGTTGACCTTGTCGAGCTCCTTTGTCTTGAGCGCCTCCTGCATCTCGGCGTCGAAGCCGCAGAAAATCTGCCAGCGTCGGTCGAGAAACTCGCGCACGCGGTCCAGGTCCATGCCCTCGGTGCCCTCGCCCTCGAGCTGGATGTGCTCTGGCGCTGGGCCATCGGGCACCTCGAACGAGATGACCGTCGACGGGTCCTCGGCCACGAGCTGGATCTGCTCTTCGCCCTCTCCGCCACCGCCGCTGGCCGAGGATTCCGAGAGCGCCTTGGAGCGGTCCCGGATGCGGGTGTAGGTCTGCAGCACATCGTTGAGGTAGACGACCGAGGCGCGTCCGTCGCCCGACGACATCCTGTCGCGTGATAAGGTAGGAAGGGAGGCCAGCATCGGGTCAGCATGGTCCGGGATGGAACGGCGAGCTTGGCCCGGCGACGATGCGACCGCTTCGTCGACTCACTTTCGGAAGAAGAGCGCCACGCCGTCCTTGCCGAGCTTGTTGCAATACTGGATCATGAGGCCCTTTTCGGTGCATCTCCGGGCGTAGGCGCTCTCGCCGCGCATCTCGGCCTGGAACGCTTCGACGAGCAGCGCGTCGGTGGTGCCACTGTCTTCGCGCAGCAGCTCCTTGTGCGCCGCGAGGAACTTGAGCGCCACCTCGAACGCTCCTTCGTTGAGGTTCTTGGCCGGGTTGAACGAGGAGGGAAGGGAAGAGGCCGATAGGTCGAGCGACGAGGGGATGGTCGAGGGGAGGTTGGCAAACTGGCGCATCGAGGTGCTGACCTCGGGAACGTCCTCCTCGTCGTCGGTCTCTTCGGCGTCCGAGTCGGCCGCCTGCGCCTGCGACGAGGAGCCGGCAGCGGAGGGCGAGTTGAGCGTCTCGATAGACGTCACCTTGGACGACTTGGCCGGCTTGGCCGGCTTGGGCTTGGGCGCAGGTTCGGGTTCCGCCTTGGAGACGTGGCCGCTGCTCCAGCCTTCGCGGATACCGTCGCTGGTAATCTTTTTGGCGTCCTCGGCTTCCATCTTGGCCAGTTCGTCCTTGATCTGCTGCTGCCTTTTTGTAAGCTGCGACGAGTGGTGCTCGAGCTGCGCTGCCAGGCCCTCGATGAGGGCAGGGTCCGAGGGCTCCTTGCCCTTGACCGACGGCTCCTGGTTGATCTGCAGGAGCAGCGAGAGGATCATGTCGTCGATGGTGGGGCCATTTGGTCCGTCCTTGTTGCCTCGCTCCTGCCGCCCTGCCGAGAGGCGCGACACCTCTCGCGAGTAGTATGCGGGCCCCTCAGACTTTGTCTGCTTGAGAATCTGTGGGGGACGAGCCGGAAGGGATGCAAGCATCGATCACGCAGGCGCTCGATTCGTCAGTCCTGTCCTCGTCTAGGCTAGAGGCCGGAGCGGGCTTGCCGCGCGACTCACCTCGTCGACTCTTGGCTTGAGTTGTTCGTTTGTCTCGCTCTCGGCCTTGAGCTGCTGGATCTCCTGCTTTCGCTGCTCCCGCTTCTGGTGGATGTCCTGCTGCTTCCAGCGGACAAAGGATTTTTTGTCGATGTTGGGGTGGACCTCGATGTCGGAGTCGTCCGAGAGCTCGAGGTTGTCCCACTTTGAGTAGTTGAGTTTGCCAACCATGGTGGGTGCGCGGTCGCTGTCTGCTGCTTTCGTCGGTCGTGCTACCTGTTCTGGGGTCCGCTGAGTGCGAGGAGGAGACGTACAGTGTGGCCCGGATTGAATGAAAGGCTGGGATCTGGTGGCCAGAAGAAAGGGCGATGCGAGGCGGGGGTGGCGATGGCGGTGGTGGTGGTGGCAGCAGTGGCACTCGAGTGACAACAGTACGTAGTAGTGTGGAGCTTCTTGTCTTGACCCCCTCTCGGGCGTGGCGCCGCCTCTCAAACTCCCAGACGCTCGAGCCTCCGCCGCGCACGGCTCAGCTCGACGCGGCTCCACCTCTCGACCACGCTTCGAGAAGTTTCGCCATCCGCTGTTACCTCATTTACCCACTCGTCCTTCTCGCTGTATCAGGAGACGGAAAACAGCGGCTCGCACATTCGTCTTGGTGGGCAAAAGACAAACAGCCGATGCGATAGAATGGGTCGCGACATTGCTTGCACGGCAGCGGGGTAGCGCGAGGAAAGCCAGGGTAAAGAGTGGCCAGAGGCTGCATTCCGTGCCAACCGCCCATCGACCACGCTCGATGAAGGTCTCTCTCGGTCCGCTTCTCCGCCGTGCTGAGTCGTGTAAAGTGGCCAGCGATATGTTCCAACGACAGAGCGGTCAGACACAGCTGACACCGGTAAGCATGATCGAAGGGCACAATGCCAGGTTCTTCACGACTCGGGCAACACAGCAATCGTAGTGGCGAGATGGTATCAGGATGAGAGGTGACGGCGGCGCAGCAGGATGGCCTGGCGCTTGAGTGTGATGATGTGATGATGCTAGTGCAACTCCGGCGACGGGTGAGATCTGATCGGCGGCTCAGAGGTTGGGCTCCCAACTGACACCGCAACCGCAGCCGGCGCCTTTGGCCTGCGGGTTGTTCTTGATGGCGAATTGCGACCCAATCAGCTCCGTCACGTAGTCGATTGTGCTGCCGCGGACCAGGGCGAGTGAGACGCTATCCACCAGGATGTTGATGCCCGGGTGCACTTCAAACTGGCTGCAGAGCGGTAGAGATGCGCGGCGGAATGGCGATCGGGGTCAGCATGCCGAGACTGCTCGGAGGGGACTGACCGGCAAGCGCACCGCAAAGTACTCACAAGTCGTCCTCTTCGACCTCTTCAGTGATCTCCATCTTGTACTGGTAGCCGTGGCATCCTCCTGGCTCGACGGCTACCCGGAGCGCGAGGCTGGGGTTATTCTCCCTCTCCGAGACCTTTCTGAGTTGCTGTGGCGGCGAGAGGGCAGGCAGAGGACAATGAGATCAGAGTCTGTTTGTCAGGCCAAGCTCTCGAAAGCGTCGAGCGATGAGGTTGTGGCCAGCACTCACGTTGATGGCGCGTTCTGTGGCGATGATTGTAGGTTCGCCGTCGCGATAAACTTCTGGCTCCTCTGGCTCCTCGGGCTTCCGTGTCAATGTGGTTGCGCTTCTCCGTTGGCCCATCGTTGCGACGCCAAGGGCCGAGAGCGGCGATGGCCGTGCCGAGGATATTGTTGAGAGATAGTGAGCGGTTGCGGGAAGGAATGGGTGCGCCATTGTCGCTAGTCTGGATGATGCGGACGAGGCGGCAAGGTGGCGCAAACGGCTGGCACTTGCGCCGCGCCGTGCCAGTTGGGCTGCGGCGCGCTGTAATGCCGGGAGGCGGAGGCGGGATGATGCTGGTGATGCCATGGCGGGCGAACGGCTTGCGCGATGTATGGGATGATGCTAGGGAGTCGAGAATGCGATGGAAGACGAGAGGCAACGACGGGTGGCGGCGGAGGAGGGCCGGGGTGGATCCCGAGCAAGCCTTTAGGCCGCCGCTTGGAAATCCGGCCGTTCCGAGGTGGGTCATGGCCATGGCCATGGCCTGGCCAGGCCGCCAGCAGGGTCCCGGGTCGCGAGTCGGCGAGTGTGGAGGGCCACAATCAATTCGGAGCCTTGGCTTGGTCGTGGCTCGTGGGTGGGCCGAGGCTGGCCAGAGCCTCGATCACCGAGCAGCTGCGGTGGTCGGTCGTCCGACTGGAGAATCCCGACTTCCGAAGCTGACCCAGTCGGGCGCGCGCTGCCTGCCAACTGCCCGCTCGCCCAGCCAGATGGAAGATCGAGGGGGGTGCCGGGCAGAGGGCGAAGGAGAGCAGGCAGGCTAGAGGCGTACGAGAAGCAGAGGCCAGCAGGCCCGCAGAGACAGGCACAGCGGCAGGGCGCACGCGGGGGGCCACTCAGAAGTCAGAAGCCAGCAGCAGCGAGAGCGAGCGACAGCGCAGAGAGCGAAGGAAGCCGTCTCAGACCTTTGCACGGCAGCGCCAGCGGGCGCACCTCGGACACCGTCCAGCTTCACCATCACCTGCACCGCACCATCACCAACACTCCACCCTCCAAGGAACCCCCCTCCACCCTTCGAGGTGAGTCTCGCCGTCGCTGTCTCCGCGGACCACCACCTGCTCCGCATTCGCCATTCAAACAGACGCAGACGCTGCTCTGCACGAGCGGTGGCTCACCACAAAGGATCCTTGCAGCCGGCGTCAACCTCGCTGGGTCCCAACTGAACGGCCGACTGATACTTGTCACTTCGACCTTGCTTCCTCCTGTGCCAATCCACCGCTTCCTCTGCACCCACAGAACCACTCACAATCATGTCTGCCACTGTCGAGGAGATCACCGACGACGTTCAGGACGTGAGTGGTTCCTCGGCCGTGCACTCCGTCGCACGAGCGCATACCTGCTCTTCTCACATCTATTCTGGACTAACCCGCGATCTTGTCCTGGTCCTCAACGATGCCCTCTGCCCCTTCCACGACACGTTCAGCTCAACGTCCAGGAGAACGTCGACCTCGAGGAGGGAGGCGAGGTCTCGGTCACCGACAAGGTCCAGTCCCGTGCCGAGCGCAAGAGCCGCAAGGCCCTCCAGAACCTCGGCCTCCAGCGCGTCCCCGGAATCACCCGCGTCACCATGCGCCGTCCCCGTGGCGTGAGTAGCGCGGTAGCCAGACAGAAGCACACGACAGCTCGGCGAGCCAGTGCGTCGACACCGCATATTGAGGGCTGTCGGTCGAGATGCGACGGCCATCAGACTAGCATCGCAACCTCTCGAGCTGTCGGAGCAGTTGGGGACCGACGGGACGGCTAGCCTTAGTACAATGCCGGGCCTTATCGTCGTCAGCGGTCACTGACCTCGCACCCTTTGCCCCCTGGCTCTTCCCGCACCGTAGCACCTCTACGTTGTCTCGCAGCCCGAGGTGTACAAGTCGGCTCACTCCGACTGCTACATCGTCTTCGGCGAGGCCAAGACCGAGGACATGAGCCAGTTCGCCCAGGCCCAGGCCGCCCAGCAGATGGCCCAGGCTGAGGCTCAGGAGCGCATGCTCGCCGAGGGCTTCGCGCAGCAGGGCGCCTCGGAGGAGAAGAAGAAGGCCGAGGAGGAGCCCGAGGAGGACGACGACTCGCCCATCGACGAGACCGGCGTCGACGCCAAGGACATTGACCTCGTCATGCAGCAGGTGAGCACCTCGGCCGGCGATAGGCCAACGAAAGATCGCCCCGAGCGCCATTGCCGTTGTTCTTTGCTTTGGCCGTGGGACTGACAGCAGATCACCCCGAACCTCTCGTCTGCCTGACTTTGACAGGTTTCTTGCTCCCGCCGCAAGGCCGTCAAGGCCCTCAAGGAGAGCAACGGCGACCTGATCAACGCCATCATGAGCGCCAGCTAAACGGCTCGCCTCTGCGCGCCTCGTTTGCTCCTCGGCTCGGCAGGAACAGGCGGTCAGGAACTGGGCGGACGGCCTCTCTGCTTCCGACACCAACCTACTCACCACCTCGTTTCCGCCTCTGTGCGTTGTCTTGTAGCACACCCTCCTGCCCTTTTTGCCGTCTTGCTGTTCGACCCCTCTTTACCCCTCCATCGACCCAAAAAAGGAAATGGCATGATGGTGGCTGCAAGATTCGCGCGTGGTCGACAGGTTGTCGTGCTCGTTCCGGTCGCGCTATGGTAGGGTTCGTGCTGTCGGCAGTGGAAAGAGCGGCGCCTGACCGAGCCGCAAGGCGGCCGTGTTCTTGGATCGGGTCGAGACAGACTCCACCGACGTCGCGCGCACGTTGGAAGGAGAGTGCTGCGGCCAGATCCGATATGGCCAAGTCTGCAAGACACAAGCAGCGTCGATGGTGACGATGACCAGTCGGGGTCGGCATCCGTAGGATGGCGGCCGATGATTTCTACCATCGAGGCATGGACGAGACCTCATGTCAGGGCGGGCACAAGTGAGGTCGCAACTTGTCCGCCGGCCCCTGCTGCATCTCACGACGACGAGGATATTTCTTGGCGCGGATCAAGAATCCCGGGCGATGAGCGACACTAAGGCCGCAGACGATCTGGTGAGCCCAACAGGGTAGTTGTGGCGACTGATGGCGCGTCAAGGAAGGAAATGCCATCACCGGTGAGCTTGACAGCATTTTTTGGGCGCCACTTATCCAAGAGATTGCGTTCCCAAGCGGGCCTGTCCTGCTCGAGAAGCGCTTCGACACAATCGGAGATCGCGGCGGGCTCATAGGCTTACATACACACACTTCGGTTCCAGTCAACGTTCCTCCGCGACAGGCCGGTTTCCTTGCGCGGAGGCAAGAGCAAGGAGAACGACGGTGGGCGGAACACGTTTCAGTGGAAGCTCAATTATTCGGTGGAAGCTCAATCGTTCAGTGAAAGCTCAATTGTTCAGTGCAACGGTCGCCACGCAACGATGCGTATATGCAGGGATCGTATGAACCAGAACCAACGCAACAACGAGCTGGAAAGACGAGGAAAGCCTAAGAGACCTAGGGTCGGGACAGTGACAGCCAAGGAGGCGTCCAGAGCAACGTGGAAGCGCAACAGGGGGCTTGTCGAGGGGGAAGCCCAAGGGACAGAGCGGTAGACGAGTGCGGCGGCGGCAACAACCGCCGCCGCGAGCAACGTCCTCCATGCGCCTCGCCCGTTCCTCTCCCTGCTCGTCTCGTGACACCCTGGATTCCGCCATCTTGCAAGCAAACCCCTCCGCTTCTGCTCGAGTTGCATCGGGTGCTGCTCAGATCCGGGAACAAGTGTGGATGTAGGCAGCCTGACATAGCCCCTGTGCGCGTCGAGCAAGACCAATGATGGGCAGAAACTTCATTCTGATATCGCGAGATGTTTGTGAGGAATTCAAACTGACAGGCAGGGGGGCTGCTGAAATTGAGAGAAAGTTGAAGGTGGTCACGAAGACGATGAGGGATGAGGGGATGGCGGTGAAGACAGACAAGAGAGGCTCGTCCTTATGTACAAAAGAGATCGGGTTGAGGCTCACTTCATTGAGCTGATGACCTGGAGAACAAAGGAGCCGTCTAGCATTTTGCCCGCAAACTTGCCGGATGTGGTAGAGGGGGGTTGGGGAGGTAAGCAGCGAGCTGGGTGTGCAAGAGACGAGACTACTGCATCTATGGATCGACACCCACTCTGGACGGCCCGGTCCGCGCCCCTCGACTGTGCCGCTCGCTTGCTTGTCTGCCTGACGCGAGCTACTTATGCTGAAAACCTCCCCCGGCCCCGTTTGCGGTGATACGACAGCTTGCATGATGGTCCAGAGTGACTGGGAACGATAGGACCGGGATGGATGGGTTGGATGCTCTCAGAGCGGGCTTTCTGCGCGACAAGGAAAGTCAACTCAATGGCGAGAGTGGTGTATGTACATCGGCGAGAGCGTGTGATGTGCGGCAACGTTGTGGCAGCAACGTCGTAGCCAAGGCTCGCAGGGGCGGGCGAGGGTGAATATCAATTGTCCACCGGTACCGCTGTGCCGTCGTCGACAGAGAGTAGCGTTGGCTACACGCCATGGCATTCAGCGCAAGCTTGATATCGGAAAGCAGAGTGCGGCAAAGGGGCGAAGACGACGCTAAACAGTTGGACCGGCGCCGAGTCATAACGTCCGTCGTCAGCGTCGTCGTGGGCCTGTTCTGCTGCCGCGCGCTGGCGGCGGCTGTTGCGTGGCTCAGTTCAGTGGCTGTTCTCGGCGAGTCGGTGGACAGCCGCCGAGGGTGTTTTCGAGACCGGCAATAAGAATGCGGCCCGCGACCTCGACGCGGGTCCCCGCGCGGTCGGGGGTGCTTTGTATGGCGTGATGGTGCTGAGTCGCTGCAGGCGTAGCATGAGTTGGCGTGGGGGAAGCAGCCGTGCGTGGAGTCAGCCCTGCCCAGCCCGCCTGGCACCCGCCCCGAGGCCGCGGCCAAAGGAAGAAAGAAAAAAATCCAGGCGGCTTGACGCAAACGCAGGCAGGCAGGGGAATTCGGAATCGGGCCATCCGAGAGGCAGAGGCTAAGGCCGAGCGGGGAACACGGAAAGGGTCCGCCTGCTGCATGGCAAGGCAGGCTGAGCGGCCTCGTTGACCTCCTCCTCGCCCCCTCGCCCCCTCGGCTCCTCGCTCTTGCCCTCGTCTTCACACTCAATAGACGCCCTCGGCCCGGCCCTTGCGACACGCTCTTACACACTACTGACGACGACGAAGACCGGCTGAATCGCAGTTGGAAGCAAGCAGCGCCCACACCGACTTGCTTCTACTCGGTCCATTCCGTCGCCGTAGCACATCGACGGACGCCGCTGCCGCCGCCGCTGCCGCCGAGGATGTCGCCATCATCCTCGCCCAACGGCGACGCCACCGCGGCCTTGCACCGGCGCTCCGAGTACCTCACTGGCATCCTGCTCCTCCTCGTCGTCGTCATCCTCTGGACCGCCTCCAACTTCCTCACCAACACGGTCCTCACCTCGGGCTACGACAAGCCCTTCTTTGTCACCTACGCCAACACCTCCAGCTTCGCACTCTACCTCGTCCCCTTTTTTCTTTCCACCCGCCTGAGGGCAAAGGTGTTTGGCGGGGCCAGGACGGATCGACTGGGGGCGCTCAGGCTCGATGCAGTGGGCGAGGCCGACAGCGAATCGGCGAGCGAAGGGTGGCTCAAGAAGCTCGGGTTCGATCTGCCCCCTTCCCCGTCCGGCCCCGGTCGGGACGAAGGCGAGAGTGAGGCAGAGAGGGGCACCTACCGATCAGTGGCCAACGACGACCGTGCCGCCGCACCTCGATCCAGCAGTCCCTTGCTCTCCCGCCCCACGTCGACGTACAGCACCAGCGCACGCCGCATCTCCCTCACCAACGCGATCCGGCCCAATCTCGACCGACCACGCTCTCTGCGCGCTTCCAACGCCTCGCTCGTCTCGCACTCGGCGCGGCCCTCGTCGATCGATGGGCGGCGCCCTCGCACAGAGATCCCGGTCTTTGCTGAGATTGGCGAGGGCGACCTGACTGCAGCCGCCATCCCGCCAGACACGTTGCCGCCGCTCACGCTGCGCCAGACGGCGGTACTGGCGTGCCAATTCACCATGGTCTGGTTCGGCGCAAACTGGAGCATCAACGCCGGCCTTGGCCTCACCTCGGTCGCCAGCGGCACCACCATCGGCAGCGCCAGCGGCTTCTTTACGCTCGGCCTCGGCGCGCTGCTGGGCGTTGACAAGTTCACAGTGGGGCGCATCGGCGCTGTATCGATGTCGTTTATCGGCGTGATGCTCGTCACGGCGGCCGATGCCGGCAGCAGCATGAGCGGCGGCGGAGGTGCCGGCGGTCTGGTGTCCGCCTCTTCGTCGCTCGTCAAGCGGGCAGTGGATGGCAGCGGTGCCGCCGATGGTCCCATGGCCACGCTGACAGCAGCCGCTTCGCCCATCAACGCACCGCTGGGCGACATGCTCGCGCTGCTGTCGGCGTTCCTGTACAGCATCTACGTGATGCTGCTCAAGGTCAAGATCGGCAGCGAGGACCGCATCTCGATGCCCCTCATGTTTGGCATCGTGGGCGCCTTCAACATTGTCGCCCTCTGGCCCATTGGCGTGCTGCTCCACGTCACGGGGGTCGAGACGTTTGCACTGCCGCAGGACGCGCGCACCTGGGCTGGCGTCGTGGTCAACATGTCGATCACGCTCGTCTCCGACCTCGTCTACCTCATGGTGAGTCGCGACGATGGCGAGAGGAGGGGACATGGCAATCGTCGAGCTTGCCGGGCAAACCGAGCGGGCTCATGAAGTGCTCGAAGGATGACCGATTGACTGACCGATGACCCTCCCCGTCACTCTGCCCCCCTTGATGAACGCGCAGGCCATGTTGAAATCCTCTCCGCTGGCATCGACGCTAGGGCTATCGCTTACCATCCCACTGGCGGTAGCGGGCGACGTGTACCGAGGATCTCACTCGGGCGGGCGACAAGCCGCGCTGGGGAGCATCTTGGTGCTCGGCAGCTTTGTGGCCATCGGAATCGCCGACAACATCGCGCTGCGCGACGAGGCGTCCCGCTACGTCTCGATCGGCGACGAAGACGAAGAAGACGACGATGAGACACTGTCACAGGCCACCACTGACGAGGAGCAGGGGTCGGGAGGGAGACGGTGGAGTCGTAGCCAAGACGGCGAGCAGCAGGAGCAGGAGCACGAGGAAGGTGCGATGAGGTCGAATCGAGACGGCGCATCGTCACCGCGGCTCTCCCGCGAACACGCTGCCGTCCAGGGGATAGAAGGAGACGCAGCGCAGCCGAGAGGCAGGCGGACACAGAGATGAGTTCTTCCTCGCCGTGTCCGGCATGTGGAATAGAAGCAGCAGATGCTCGAATCGAGTCGAGTCGAGTCGAGTCGAGTTGATTTCAACGTTTGTCCCCGCGCGCACGAGAGAGGAGAGAGGAGAGAGGAGAGAGAGAGAGAGAGCGGATGTGGTGTGTGTGCCAAGGGTAAAGGGAGTGTGTTGGTGCCGGCCGGTGTCTGTCGACGATAGCTGAACAGTGGCAGGGAAGGGTGAGAGGGGTAGAGAGAGTGACAGGGAAAGGAGGGTCCTTCCGGATGATGGTACGCAATCGATAAGAGGAGAAAGGGCCGTAGCGATGCGATGACAGCCTCGAGGTCGGCACCAGGCTAATCTCGCGCTGCCGACAGTAGTGCCGTCGACGCCCGCTCTAGTAGATGTTCCAGCTCTTCCTCCACTTGAGCCCCTTGATCTTGTGGATATCGCCATCGAAGCCGTAGCTGTTGCCGCGGAACCACCAAAACACGCCGACGACGACGAGCGAGGCGGCGAGGAACGACGCGTTCTTGACGCCCTGGCTCAGCGGCTGCCTGCGCACGGCACGTCGCTTGACACCGCCACCGCCGGCGGCGACGGCGGCATCTACGCTGGCGAAGCGGTACCAGGCGGTGGTATCGTTCCAGAGGAAGTGGTCGAGGAGGTGGGCGAGCATGAGCACCTGGAAGTAGAGGATAGGCAGGTGGTGGTGCAGATAGCACACGCGTCCGAGCGACAGCATGGGCGCATAGTGCAGGATCCAGCCGAAACCCGCCACCTTGCCGACGTAGACAAAGTGGTCAAAGTCGCGCGGGCTGAGGTCCTGGATGCGCCGCTGCTGGCGCATCAGGTACCACAGCAGCGTCACCACGAAAGCGCCGAGCGAGAGCGACGACGTCCACCAGATGGCCGGGTTGCCGATGAGGTAGTACTTGGTGCTGTTGTCGGCCCACGAGTTCATGCGCAGGCCGTTCCAGAGGAAGGGCCAGTCGAACGGCTTCGACGCCAGGATGTCCTCCTTGTCGGCGTCGGGAACGAGCGCGTTGTTGGACGTCATCATGGCCACGTTGAGGTGGATAAAGTCGCGCAGGAAGGGCGAGCGGTAGAGCTGGTTGTTGCCCTCGGGCAGCTTCGTGTTCCAGTGGTTCTCGATGTTCCACCACGTGTGCTCGTCGCGCGGGTTGTTTTCCTTGTCGCACGACACCTCGACCTGCTTCCAGCCCCACTGCGGCAGGATGGCGTTGGCGGCGCGCATGTAGCAGCCGAGCTGCTGGTGGCGCAGCCGCATGCGCGTCGTCAGCGAGCGGATTGGATCGCCCTTGGCCACCTTGCCGTGGACCATGTCGTCGACCACTTCCACCACCCAGTGGTCCTTTTCGTCGCCCACGACGTCGTCGCCGTAGCCCGAGATCTCGTAGTTTTCCTTGGTCACGGGGGCCGCGATGGCGTGCGAGTGGATGTTGCGTCGGGTCATGTTGTGCACCAGGCGGATCGTGTCGCCCGCCTTGAGCATGCGCGGCGGCTGCGACGCCGCCTCAGTGTCGTTGGCCGCCGGCAGCTGGGGCTCGTTCCAGGGCGGCGTGATGACAAACTCGTTGTTCTCGTCCTTGTAATGGTAGCACGTCACCTGCTGCTGCTCGGAGCCCGTGGGGTAGGTCTGGATGTGCGAGTGGAGCAGGCCGCCGCCGTAGCCCATGTTTTTGAGCGTGATGCGGCTGCCAAACGCGGCCTCGGGCGGCGACTTTGCAAAGTCGTTGCCGCGCAGGTGCGACTGGAACAGGCTGCTCATCTGGGCGTCGCCGGGTCCGGATCCGCTGAGGATGAGGAAGTGGAGCTTGAACGAGGCCATGTAGACGCTGACCGGGATGACGATCAGGCAGAGGATACGCGCGCACCAATGGCGGGCGTAGGTGCGGGCGGGCATGCGGAGGTCGCCCAGCTTGTCCCAGAGGTCCTCGACGGTGAAGACGCCGACCAGGGCGGTGACAAAGAGGCCGACCCACTTGACGCTCGACACGCAGCCAATCGAGAAGCCGGTAAAGGTGAGCCAGAACCACCACATGTGGCTAAAGGGGGCGTGGCGGTACTGGTTGAACATGACGAGGCCGTGGACGGTGGCAAAAGTGAAGCAGAGGAGCATCGAGTCGAGCAGGATGAAGCGCGAGATGACGAGCCAGCCATTGTCAAAGAGGACCATGAGGGCGAGGAGGTGGCGGGCGCGCCAGTTCCAGCCCAGACCGCCGCTGGTGAACCAGGCGAGGGGCACCATTGCCACGCCAAACAGGGCGAGGATGACGCGCATGCCGACATAGTTGACGTCGGCCGGGTAGACCTCGCCGGACTTGAACTCGAACTGGCCGCGGTAGCCGCTCAGCAGGCCCGCGAGACCGACGAGCATCTTTCCGAGCGGGGGGTGAACGTCAAAGTAGAACTCCTGTTTGAGGTAGTGGGAGCCGAACTTGCCGAAATGGGCCTCGTCCCAGATGACGGTGTTGCTGCGCCCGATGCCCCAGAGGCGGGTTACGAGCGCGAGCAGCGTGTAGACGAGGCCGACAAACTCCTCCTGCTCCATGAGCCATGCCAGCGTCTCGAGGTGCGAGGGCGCGGGCTTGTGGACGGGGATCATGTTGGCGTACTTGCTCGACTTTGGCGGCATGGCGGCGCCGCCGGCGCTGAAGCCGGCCTCTGCGGCCTTGTCGTAGGCGGCCAGGTTGGTGGTGGATCCGGTGCGGGAAGCGGCCGCCGACGAGGCGTTCGAATCCGAGCCATTGGCGCCGTACGGGTCGAATCCGCCCGCTGCGAACCGCCGGGTGGCTGACGCCGGGCTGCCGTTGGCTGCGGCCGCCCTGCTGTTGACGGCCGAGGACACGTCCATGTAGCCGAAATGGGAGGCTGGGGGCGAGTGGGTGGGTAGGATGGATTGGTTGTCGTCCTGGTCAATGTACCGCTTGCGCCAGGCAGGGGGTGCGTCTTGGTAGGGCGATGCCGTAGCCGCGGCGGCGTAGTCTTCGCTGCGGTCGAGCGGGTTGTTTGGCGCGGTCGAAGGGAGGGTGTCGGAGGTGAAGGCCGTGGCGCTGCTCTGACGAGAGTGGAGCTGGCTGCTGTAGGGCGGAGGTCCGCCGAAGCGTCGGAAAGCGGCCGGGTTGGTAAAGTTTGACGAGGTGGAAGAGGTGGGCGACGAAGTCGTGCTTGCGCTGGCCGCAACTTGGCCGTTCAAATCGACAGCGGCGAAGCCAGGGTGCTGGTGGTGCTGACGCTGCTGCTGTCGCTGCTGCTGTCCGCTGCGCAGACCAGGCGAGGAGATAGCGTCGTTGGAGGCTGAGGCGTTGGTGTTGGTGGTGGTGGTGGTAGACGGCGTGGGCGTGAAGGGTCTTGGTTGCGACTGCATACCTGCCGTTGCCGTCGGCGGGAGAAGCTTTGCTGTCGGCGATTCCGGGAGGTCGCCGTGTCACAGAGTCAGCTGCCTGCCAGTCTGCCTGTGTGGTTGTCTTGTCGGGCCAAAGCGCCTGCCGACGTGGCTTTCTTGATAGAACGCTTCGGAGCGGAGGTGGGTGGTGGGTGGTGGGTGGTGGGTTGTGCAGCGGCGCCGGTTTCGGAAGTGTGCCGATCCGCCGAGCCTGTCAAGACCTTTGAAGACCGGACGAGATGGAGTAGTCGATCTGCTTGGGAGCGCTCCCTTGGCCTGATGAGCAGCGGTGGCGGGAGAAGACGAGGGAGATGGGTTGAACAGATATGGTTCGGGTGCAGGCCGAGGCAAGGCGATGGAGCGAGCGCAAGCTGGGTCAGTTCAGGTCGGGCCAGGTAGGTCAGAAGGCTTGGCTTGGGCCCTGCCTGACCCTGGCTCGCCTGGTGCCAGGCTGTTGGTTGCACCCTGCCGGTGGGCCTAGCCCTCTGCCGGTCCACACAGCCTTGCTTGCTTGCTTGGCTCTTGCTTGTGGGTTCTTGGTTCCCGCCTCGGCCACGGGCCACACCGAGGCGGGCACGGGCGCGACCCTCCTCCGCCCTGTCGCCCGGCCTGGAGAATCGCCCTTTCCTCGACGGCAGCCTGCCCGCGCACCATCCGTCCAGACGAGCCCGAGTGTAAAGGTAGTTAGTCTGAGGCTGCCAGCCAATACCGACGCCGAGCTGCTCTTCTCCTCGTTTCCGACCCCGTCGCAGGTACTGGAGGCGGCCTTGGCCTGCGGCGCGCGGCCCGAACAAGCATCCCTCTGGATCTGCTGGTGGTCTCCGCGATCCCGGGGGGCTTCCTCTGCCGTCACAGCGACGGGGACGCTCGGATCCGAAGCACGCCGCGTGGACCCGCCCGCCCGCGCTTCTCCACTTTTCCTAGAAGGTCGCTTGGCTGGCCTGCCAGCCGGCCAAGCTGGCTCGTTTGGCGCGCTGGCATCCGTCCACCTCCAACTCCAGTTCCGACATCTTCATCGGCCGCCCGGGACCACCTCGCACAACCGTCTCGCTGCATCACCACACACGATGAGCGACACTTCCATCCCAGAGCCCACCTCATCTGCGGCACCGGCAGCAGCGCCGGCTCCCTCGTCGGTCGACTCTGAGCCTGCCGCCGCCGCCGCTGCCGCCGCGACTGCCCCGGGAGAGTCTTCGACGGATTCGACATCGGTCGACGCCGAGACGCTGGCGCGACAGAAGCGCGAAGCACGCAAGGCTCGTATCCTCTCCAAGGGCTCCGACCGCCTCGCGCGCATCACCAACACAGGACGTGGGGAGGGTGCATCCGCCTACCTCGACGCATCGTCGCCTCTGGGTCCTTCGCGGCCTTCGAGCGCCGTCTCGTCCACCCCGGCGTCCCCCGCCCCAGGAGCGGCAACAGCAAGAGCGGGCGCAGCCGCACCCGGTGCGGACGAGGATCCGATGGAAGTCGACATCTCCACCCTCCCCACCATTTCTTCCGAACAGGTGAGGAGGGGCGAGGCCGCGTCCGGGAACCCTTTCCTCGACATGGGTGGCGCTGGTGGACCGAGCGGGAACCCGATGGAGGCTCTCATGGCCATGATGCAAGGCCAGGGCGCTGGAGGAGGTGGTCCTTTCGGCGCGGGTGGCCCGGGTATGGGCCCAGAGGGCGCACAGGGACCGCCAAACCTCGAAGGCCTGCCTCCCCAGCTGGCGGCCATGCTGCAGAACATGCCTGGCTTCGGCGGCGGCGCGGGCGGTGCCGGTGCCGGTCCCGGCGGCGACGCACAGGGCCCCCCGACGGCGCTGCGCGTCAAAACGTTGCCGGAACGTCTGTTTGACGTGCTGCAGGCAGGCCTGGTCGTGCTGCTGGCCATCTACTTTGCACGCTCGTCGCTCTTCAACGACGATCACTCGTCGTTTGCGTCGGACGTCGCGTCGGCCTCGACGCTGCACACGTCGGCCACGTCGGCCACATCGACGCTGCACCGCTGGGCACGACTGGGCTACGAGCGGCCGCTCGAGTCAGAGTGGACCTTGACCAACCTCAGCCTCAGCCTCGGCGCCGGCGGGACGGCCTTCCCGCTCTTCTGGATCTTTATCACGCTCGAAATCGCGCTTCAGGCCATGCGCGTCGTCCTGTTTTCCTCAAAGACGCCGCCGCCGCCCTCGATGCTCGGCATGCTCGCCGGCCTGGTCCCCATCCCCAACTTTGCCCTCTACGTCCGCCTCGCCGCCAAGTACGTCGCCCTCATCAACGCCTTTGTCAACGACCTCGCCGTCGTCGTCTTCGTATTCGGCCTCGCGGTGCTATGGGCTGGCTGGAAGGTCGGCATCGACGCCGTCGGACCCGCCGCGGCCTTGGTCAGGGATGAATTGTAGCTTCGCACGCGCATGCACGGCGGCGCGGCGCGGCGGCCATTGAAGCCGTATGCACGTGAATTCAAACGTTGGACGCCATCTGTGTCACGTGTGGATCTGAGGACCAGCGAGGACGGTCAAAGATGGTACGTGGGTATGGATTCACGGTCCCTATCGGTCCCCATCGGAGTGTGTCGACTCGTCGGACCGCTTTAGATCACTCGATCCTGATCTTGAGCGCCTTCTCAACAGCCTGTCGGGTGGGCGCGAGTGCCTGCCCTCCATCACGTCGTAGAGGAGACAGGGACCGATCAGTAACCGCACGACAGACTCAGCTTCGTCGGCATGCAGCGGACGGGGAAAAGGAACTCACGGTAGCCACCTTTCTCGCCGCATCGACGCCATGCTCCTCCTCCGCCTCGAGCTGGACATTCTGCATCTTGTCCAGCGACTTTTCCAGACTCGAGACCATCTTGCGCGCTCGCTCTAGCCTCTCCTCCTTTTCCCTCTCCCTAGCCGCATCTCCCGCTACACCTTCAGCATCGACGCCGGCGGCGGCCGAGGAGGAGGACGAGAGGTTGGAAGCCTGCACGTCTTTCCAGTTGGTCGCCTTGTTCTCTGCCGCGTCCCCCAGAGGTGCAGAGCTCGGAGAGAGGCATGACCATAGCTGTCGGAGGAACTCGGTCGTTGACGCCTGGATCGATGTTGTCGTCTTTTGCAGCGTCGCTGGTAACGTCTCTGCATTGAAGCAGGCGCGAAGCGGGCCAGGGGGGCGAGAGGGGACGGATCAGGTCAGCAAGCCACTCGTCGATACCGTCCGTCACTCCACGAGCGATTGGTCGACCCACTGAGATCGTTGACGCCCCTATCCGTGGTGCGGCTGCGGACGTTGCGCAGCATCACCTTCATCGCCACCTCGCTCTCGCCCTTGCGCGGCTTGTAGTCGCCCAACTGGGGCATCCATCCCTTGATGTCGGCATCGAACCGTTCGACGGTGGCGCGCACCTCTTCGATCGTGCGCGGGATGCTGCCGTCGTCCTCGTTGGCCCGTTTGCGCTTCCGTCCCACCCCTTCACCCGCCGCCTCGTCGGCTCCATTGGCCACCGACTGGTTGCGGTCCTGGCTCTGCGGATACCCGTCGAGCTCGCTCACGTTGAGCCGCACTCGCTCCGTCCGTTCGGACTCGTTGAGATCGTCGATTTCAATCTCGCGGTAGTAGCGAGCTTTGATCGCCTCGACATTCTCTCTCGCGGTGGGGTCGTTGGCGTCGTACTCCTCGCCCACGCCACCGACGACGCGGCGGGCGCGACGCTCGGCCTCCTCCTGCTCGCCCAGGGCCGAGTCGAGCAGCGATTGGGAATGATCGTTGAAGCGGCGCATAAGCGGCAGCGTCCTGCGCTCGGCGCCGGCACGCATGGTCCAGTCCTTGGTGTTGCCCGTCTCCTGGTGGTCCTCTTCGGTCGCCGCCAGGTCGAGCAAGCGGTCGTGCGGGTTGCGCAGGCGGCGCGGCTCGAGCTGGTCGTCCTCGTCCTCGAGGTACTTGTCAAAGACGGGATCGTCCTGGACAATGTGCTCCGATGCAGCTGACCGCGCCGACGTGCGGAGGCGGTGGTACAGCTTGGACTGGAAGTAGCGCTGCCAGAAGGCACTCTGGTCGAGCTTGGATGGCACGTTCTCCTCGTACGCGCGCGCGACGACGGGGAACTGCTCAAAAATGTCGGCGATGAGCTCGTTGGAGACGTTGAGTTTGAGCTCGCCCGCCTCGTTGTGCGCGGGCTTGGGGTCTGCGAGGCGGGCGTTGCGGCCTCGGCGCTGCTCTAGCCTTGCGCGCTCTGCGCGGATGAGCGCCTGGCGCTGTGGATGAGACCAAAAATCCTCGTCTTTCATGGCGCCGCCGATAACGACGACGTCCATGTGAAGGTTGCGCAGGTTCTTGTCGGAACGGAGGACGCTGACGCGCAGCTTATTGTCTGTGAGGGGCATGAGCGGGTCTGAGGCCGTGTCGCTGCGCTTGGCGAAAGACTGTCCTGGTGAGCTCAAGCCGGAGCTGGAGGCGACGTCCGGAGTGGCGACTCGCCTGGCAGCCGGGGCGGGCGATGAGGGGACCGAAGGTGGACGCGAGCTGGCGAAGCCCGCAGTGAGCGGGGTCGAGGAGCCGCTGGCGCTGGCGCTGGCGGCTGGCTGCTGCTGTGCTGCCCTGTTGTTCATGATGGCGGTGGTGAGCTCGCTTTTGAAGGCTTCGCGGTTGTCGAGAGCGGTCTGCGGCTCTGCGTTGAAGATGAGGAGCACCTTTGACTTGCCTGCGACCTGGGCGCCGTTTGCCAAAGCGACCATGAGAGCGGTCTGCTCTGCGCCCTGCTTCGATGTCTGGAGGCCGGCGATGTCGACGTAGTTGATGGTGAAGGCGGCGACGCTCGAGGATGTGGTCGAGGGGGTCCAGGAGAGGGTGCCGTTTGCGTGCGCGGCTAAGGTGCCGGCCACCTGCTTGAATGCGACGGCCGCATGCAGGTGTGCAGTGGAAGAGGTGGCCATGAGGGGAAATTTGGCGTCGAGGGAGTGGATTGCAGAAGATGTTGGCTGTGATGATGGAAGGAGGCTAGGGTGCGTGCGGGGAAGAGGCGAAGCCACAGGCCGGGGCAAGGGAGGGGTGGGCCATCAGGCCGGCTGGAAGCGGGCGCGGAAGTCACGAGTGAAGTTGCAAGTGGAGACGTCCGGATCCGCCCCAGTCGCAGCAACAGGCGCACGCTCATCAAGCTGTGCTGGCTGCGCACGAGCCGCCCTCGCTCCTCTTTGCCCGGGTCCCTTTCCTTCCCTCTCCCACCCCGGGACCACCATCGCATCGAGCCTTCTGAAGTCGGTCTTCGTCAACGCACCGGTCATCGTCAAGACACCTCACTCGACCATACCCGCAAGCGCAACAGCAATGGAAGGCTAGCCTGGAAAAGCAGCAGAACCGCAGTCTCATCCTCCCGCTCCGCCCCTCGACGCTGCCGGCCACGATGTTTTCCATACCCCGCCGTCTCCTCTTTGGCGACCAGTCCAAGCTCGACTTCAAGCTGGACGCCGTCAACGGATTCGCCCGGCTCTACAGCGAAAGGCATATCCCCTACCACGACAGCCGATACTGGTCCGGCTTCCTCCAATTCGACTCGCCCTCGGACATCTTTTCGCTGCTTAGCCTCGCAGACCTCCGAAAGGCCCGCCAGCATGCACCCGAGAACATCGTCACCCTCGTTCGCGTCCTCGTAGCCCACCTCGAGAGCCTCATCGTCGATCCCAGCTTCAGCCCGCCCCCGGCTTCCATGGCCGCACAGGCTTCTGCCGCGTCCTACCTCGGCAGCCTCTCGAGCTGGAGGATTCCCGGCACCGGCGCAGACTCGCAGCAGGGCCAGCAGGACCAACGAGACAGGGCTAGAGAGGCCCTCAACGTCGTACGCATCCTGACCAGGACCTTGCCAGCTGTCCTTGAACACTCTGAGCCGGCTTTCGAGGCAGAAGTATTGTGGAGTCAGGCCCCCGCTGCCTACGACGAGTCGGCAGAGGCAAGGCCAGCCCAGGGGGCAACGTCAACCCCAGTGAAGCAGGCAGCGGCAGGCGCAGACGCAGCCACTGAGAGCCAATTCGTCATTGATGACGATGACGACGAAGACGACGATGACGAGGCCGAAGGCGGAGCCAAGCGACGGAAGTCAGCAAACGGCGCCAAGGGCCCGACTAGCACAGACGAGGACCCGCTTCAAGCCCCTACCACGCCGTCAGTGCAAGGCGCGCGGGAGGACGAGGACGGAGTGCCGCCTGTTGCGCTAGGTGAACGCCTGATCCGCCTCACTATCGACCTTCTCTTCTGCTCTGGCTTCACGATACCCTGGACCGAAGAGCAGCTGACCGACCTGGCACCCGGCCGCTCGCCCAACAAGATCCACTACGCAATCTGGGAGGCCGGCGTGGGCAGCTCGGTCGACCTGCCAGGAACCACGCGCCAGCACACCGCGAATCGTAACGAGGTGCTCCGCCTCTTGCTCGTTCTCCTTTCCAAGAGCATCTACGTGCCGGCCGAAAAGCAGAGCTCCTTTGTCGACCCAGCGCTTCGCTTCACCGTTCAAGAGCTCGAGCGCGGCGTGCTGCTGCCGCTCATGTGCAGTCTGCTCAACACGAGCCTCGCCAACCCACGCAGCTCCGTCTCGGCCTGGCTCGGCCTCCCCAGCGTTGTCGGCGGCGGTGTCGGCAGCGGAGGGAGCGGTGGTGGCGGGGGTGGTGGACTCGGCAGCCTCGGCCTCGGCGGATCGAGCGGCGAAGAGGTGCAGACGTCGCTTGTCTCGCAGAGTCTGCAGGTGCTCGATGTGCTGCTCAGCTACGAGCCGCCGCAGCCCAGCGAAACCGACACCGCCAGCCTAAGCACCCTCGGCCCACCACAGCCGGGCCCGGGTGGCAAGAACATTTTCCGCTTCTATCTCTCCAAGCTGCACCGCGAGGCCGACTTTGACTTCATCTGGACCGGCATGGCACGAAGCCTTGGCGAGCATGTCGCGTCGCCCATCCAGATCCTTGCCATCCAGATCCCAACGACGGGCGGCAGCAGCCGGCGTAACGCGGGCGCCAACTGGCACCTGAACCAGGTGGCCGAGCGGCTCATGCTCCTGTGGCGCCTGCTAGAGCTCAACGCCAAGTTCCGCCACTACCTGCTCGACCACCCTCAGCGCGCGCCCGCGCTCGTCTCGTTCTTGCTCTACTTTGCCCTCACCTACAAGGACAACCTGGCACTTCAAGGCCTGGTGCGCCTGTGCGCCTTCATGCTGCAAGACGTGTCAAGCCATCGCGACCTGGGCGTACAGCTGGCTAAGCCGGGCAGCGCATCGCGCGTCCAGCTGCCCATGTCGAGGCTCGGTCTGGTGCCCGGCGCTACGGCCATCGACGCGCTCGTCCAAGCCGTCTACTCGCTCATTGCAACCACAAAGGGCCAGCTATCGAGCCTTTACCCGCCCCTGCTCATCACGCTCACTAACACCGCCCCGAGCTGGCGGTCTCTCTCGATTACCTCGTCGACCCGCCTCATCCACCTGCTCCGCTCGTTTTCCCAGCCGGCCTTCCTGCTCTCGGATGAGAACAACCCGCGCCTCCTCTTCTACGTCCTCGAGACGATCAACTCGGTCTTTGCGGTGCAGTATGCGGCCAACCCCAACCTGGTCTACGCCTTTGTGCTCGCGCATAAGCTCCTCCCGCCGCTCGAGCATTTCAGCCTGAGGCGCGGGGTCGAAGAGGTGTGGAAGAAGCGCAGGGCGCTCGGCACAGATACCCGCGATTGGTTCGAGGGCGCGCCGAGGCTCGAAAAGGTGCCGCTACCTCCGCCGACATCGTCGTCTTCGCCTTCGTCATCGTCGGTCCCGGTCCCTGACGAAACCGCGTCTGGGACAACTCCGACGGCAGATGGGGAAAAGGCCGACGACGACGAGCGTGGCGATCGACCGGCAACCGCGCTGGAGAAGGGGAAAATGCGTCGCATCTCGACTTCATCGTCATCGACGGCGGCAGCGGCAACAGCAGCGGCCGCCGCGGCCGCGGGAGGCGAGTGGCAGAGCGAGTTGTCCAAGTACTCGGACGAGACCGTCGAAGCAGCGGCGCGCAAGTACATTGGCAAGAACGGCTTCCGGCCCACCCAGGCGTGGGTCGAGAGCTGGCAGTCTGGGTAAGTCTGTGCAATCGCTCGCCGAGCTTCTGTCGTCGTCCCGTGTCGAAATGGAGATATGATGCTGACCCCATACAAATTGGTGAAAATCGGTCCCTTCCTTCTCGCGACGACGATTCAGGTTACCGTTGCATCCGCTCCGTCTCGTCATCGACCGGCTGCTTCCCGAAGTGGAACGGATCGCATCCGGCGCCGATGGATCGTCTTCCCAGTCCAACCCCGCCGGCGGCGGTGGCAATGTCGACGAAAAGGTGCTCGCCTTTATCCGCGAGCAGGACATGACCGGCTTCCTGCCCCCGCCACCCAACGGTATCCGTGAGTGACATCTTCGGTCCTTTGATGGTTGAGCGGCCTCATCGACGCGGGCGGGATAGTCGCTAGACTGCCCTCTTCCCTCTTCCACGATGCGATCGGCCAACCTTGCATGCGTCGTACAGATCCGAGACCGTGGCAATGGACGCTCCATGCTTCCATCTGGCTCAAGAGCTACCTGTGGGGCACGATCTACGTCTCGAGCCTACTGCCCTAGTAAGTCCCCCCACTTCGCCTCCTTGACTCAGAGATCGATGCACTGACACCCCGACCGTTCCGCCATCTTTCAGCGGCGTGTGGGCAGATACCCAGATAGCCCTCTTCCGCATCCACGAACGTCCAGACCCAAGCGCCGCCGCTCACAGGGCGCCGCCGGCTTCGGGATCCAGCACGCCCTCTTCCACGCCGGCCTCGAACCCTATCGCGTCAACGACTGGCGGTGGTGGATTGAGCGATGCGACGAGACAGGATCTCGGCCTCGCCACGCCCTCGTCGGCCAAAAACGAGAACGCAGCGGCAAGCAAGGACGACGAGACAAAGGCGGAGGAAGTCGAGATGAAGTAGATTCCGCTTGCTTTGTCTGCACCGACGTCGCGCTGCTTCCACCACGCCGTCATCGTCGAGACAGGCTCGATGGAAGCGAGATTGGCGCTCGAAGGCAGGACACGGTATTGATATCTCGATGGCGGCCAAAGTCTTTAGTCGATCTGCATCGGCACCCTCGCCACGTCCTCGACCGTATTGTCCGAGAGCACATCGTCCTCGCGCGCCTCTGCCGCCGGCTCATCTCCCTCCTCGCCCTCGAGCGCACCGTCGAGGGCGAGGTGCGGCGGCGAATTGAGCAGCTCATCGCCCTCATCCTCATCCTCGACACCCCTCACCTCGTCCGCTGCCCCCGCTGCGCCGCCATGCGCATACCCTCGGCGGAACTCGACCGCCGTCCTGCGTCCGAACGGGTCAAAGTTGGTCGTCATCGGCCTCGCACCGCCCGGCGCGGATCCGGGCACCCTCCGCAGCGGATCGTCGCGGAAGGAGGACGACGACGTCGAGTGGATCGGACGGAACTGGGGCGAGGTAAAGTAGAGCGGGTGTCGGTGTCCCGCGCTGCTGCCGAGGTCGTACGACGACGACAGGTCGGTCGGTCGCGCCCCGACGCGTGTCTGCGAAGAGGCGCGGACCGACGAGACGGGCCGCATCACCTCGGGCGACGTGCTAAAATTGAGCAGCAACGCCGCGGCCGACGTGTCGCTATCGGCCAACCCGGGCACCGCGCGGTGGTCAGCATGACCTGCGGAGCCGTCGGGAGCCCCCGATGAAGCCTCGACATCGCCGGCGTCCCTTCGAGATGGCGACGGCGTGTTGCCGCTGCTGCTGATGGCAGTCTCGGACGACCGCGGCGAGCGCGTCTCGCGCATCCCGCTCTCGGCGCCGTAGCTCGAGTAGGGCGTCACGCTCGCCGTGCTCGTTCGCGCCCGGCTCGCGGCAGAGTAGGCCAGCGGGTTGAACGGGACAAAGTTGGGCGACTTGAGCGAGAGCTGCTTGAAGAGGAACGAGCTCGAGTCGCGCCTCTGCGGATCGCCTGGCGTGGGCGCTGTTGCCGAAGCCGCAGCAGCACCAGTGCTGGGCATCGGGCCGTGCGAGGATAGGGGCAGCGCGGCCGGCGGCAGGGGCTGGAAGCCGTAGGCCTTGTCCGTCCGCTTGGAGCCCATGTCGCCGAGGAGGATGGGCGACTCGGCGCTGAGCGACATCATGGGCGACGACATGGTCGTCATGGCAGTCGTCGCCGGCGAGATGAGGAGCGGCGTGTTGTGGCCGAGGCTCATGATCGGCGACGTCTCATCGCTGTCGCGGCTGGAGCTGCTCGAGCCGTGCGCTCGGCGGCCGCGAGCCGACGATGACGCTGCCCCGCGCTGCACGGCGGGACGGATGGATGCGGGGCGGGTGGCGGTGCTCGTCCGTCGCTTCGCCATCGGCTGTTGACCCTCGTCGGCAAGCTCGTCATCGCCGTCGTCGTCGTCGTCGAGACCACTAGCGTCGCCGTCTTCATCATGACCCGCGTTCGCACGCGCCTCACGGCCCTCCTCCTTGGTCTCGCCAACGATCGACCTAGTCGGATCGGCGGTCTGTGATACCGATGAACGCGCTGATGTGGCGGCGGCGGCGACTTCGGCGGATGAAGATGGCACAGGTGCGCCCTCGACGCCGAAAGGGTTATCGGCCGTGGGGATCCACGTCGGCTTCTTGCCCGTTTCGAGCTCCTCGATCCTCGCCTTGAGCTCAAAAATGTGGTTGATGGCATGGGTGAGCACCTCGAGCTTGTGCAGGCCGAGCTCCTCGTCCTTGTCGTTGTCGCCCGCCTTTTTGGGCTCAGGCTTCTTGCGATTGCGCTTTCGCTTCGGCTTGCCCGTCGCCGCGTCGATGAGCGTCTTGGGCGCGCCGCCAGCCGCGATCCGTGCCGCCTCCTCCTCCTCCTCCTGCCGCTGCCGCCGTCGGTCCTCGAGCTCCTTTGCGCACGCTGGCACGATGGAGCGCAGCGTGACGAGGCGGTCGTTGATCTTTTCCCGCCGCCGCCTTTCGATCTGGCTGTGCGTCGCCCTCCGCTTTGAGTCGCGGCCGCTCTTCTTGGGCGAGCCGTCGGCACCATCCTCGACACCGGCATCGTCGGCCGTAGCGGCATCGACAGCGGCAGTGGCGGTGGCGGGGACGGAAGCTGGTTGCGCGGGCGAGGTCAGGACGGTATTGAAGAAGCCCTTGCTGGGTCCTGCCACGGGCTGGGCGGCCGTGGCAGCGCCCTTCTCGGCCAGGGCCCGCTTGAGACTGCCAGCAGGAGGATGGATGAGTGAGGAGGTCGTCAGGCACCGCCGGCTTTTTGCGAGCGCGACCGAGATGACAACTCACACTGCACCGTCCTGGGCACGAGGGATAGAATCGACAAACATGACCTTGCCCTTGAGCTGCCGAAAGGCGGGCTGTGACAGTTTCAAAGGCGATGGGGTCGGGAGCGCGCACCGTCAGCCCTCGTCCAAGCGGAAACCGGAGCTCTGCCGCACCTCGCGCAACCGCGCGTCGAGAACTCACGGCGTGGTCAGCCAGGTATTTTGTGAGCTCCGTCTTCATCTTCTTGGACTCCTTCTCGCCGCCCTTGAGCGCCCGGTCTCTGCCCACGCCGCTGAGCGCTACATACGCTGTAGGCGAGGGAGGGGTCGTGTGGCCAGCGGCTCGGGCTCCCGCTAGCGCATCGGACGCCAGCACCGCGCAGTCACGGACGAGCGGGTGGGCAGAGAGGTGGTGTTCGAGGCGATCAAGGAGGAGAACGGCACCCTTGTACTCGATTCGGTCGCCGACGAGAGCTGTAGCCAGGTGACCACCCATGCTGCTGCTGCCGGCGCTGACACTGCTGGTGCTGGTGCTGGTGCTGGTGCTACTGTGACCCGCAAAGGAGCCGCGATGAGGCTCGAGCGCGTACCCAGGTGCGGCGATCGCGGCAGGGTGAGGATGGTGATAGTGGCCGAGGAGCGGATAGGACATCCTGGCAGAGAGGTCGCAAGCGGCTGTTGCTGCCGGTTCGTGGCTTCTCTGCAGCCGGTCGATGCCCAAAACGCGAGCTCCGTGGTGCTAGGAGCGAAGCTCTTGTGCCTCGAACGCAGGAACGGAAGCTATGACGAGCTTTGCTCGAGGACGCTGGACGGGTCGGCGTGTCGAGAGATAGGCCGTGAGCGTGAGGGACAGGGCGATGGTGGTCGAAGAGCGAAGAGGTCAAAGTTGTCGGCTGAAGAAGAGGAAGGCTATACTGCTGGTAGTCTGTGGGGCGGGGCAAACACTTGCTTGCTCGTCAGACCCGGGTCGAGGCAGATCACTGGGGAGAGAAGGATCACAGCCGAACGGTCCAGTCGATGGAACAAGCTTCGAAGGACGGGTGTGACCAGGTCATCTTCCGACAGGCGAAGCCTGGCAGGACGACGAAGGGTACGTGGCAAAGATAGACCCTCCCGGCTGCGAGCGAGAAGGCAAGCAGAGGCTACGTTGAGCTTCGAGACGTGGGTCGGAAGCCAGTCCGCACGCCCGTGCCAAGGTTGCGATGTTGCAGAATCACAGGCTGGACCTCTGACTAGCTCCAGCACAGTTCGAGGACACCGCAAGGGGACAGTCAGTCGACGTTGCTCAATTGGCTCCCTGACCGTGTCAAGCGTAGCTGATGATCAAGGGGACCTGGGCGACAAGGGGGGCCGGGAGTCCGGGGGTAGGGTTGGGGGTCGAGGATGGGCATGCTCGTGTGCAGCCTGCGCCCCGCCTGGCCTTTCACGGCGCCCGCGCTCCCATCGTCCAGCGAGGGCAAGAGAGAACGTGAGCAGCGCTGGCTTGGCCGTCGGATCGTCCGACCCTGGTTGCGTGCTGGGCTTCCACTCGACGGGACAGAGGCAAGAAGCAAACAGGCAAGCAGCCAAGCAGACGGCAGGGCCGAGGGCGAGGGGCGAGCGGGGTGAGAGTCACACGAGCTGTCCACGTTCGCAGCGGCCGGCCAAAGCGCACAGGGGCCCGGGCCCCAGGCAGGGAACGTGCTCACCCAACCTCGGCCACCGCCCGCCCCCAATTTTGGCAACACGCCGGCCGGAGAGCAAGAGCAAAGGAGAGCTCTAACGCTGCGAGCGACTGCGAGAGATGGACAGGCCGCTGGCACCAACCCCAGATTCGACAACGACCGGCACTCCCGATGGAGGGCCTCCTCAGCGGTAACTTACAGACGGAGCGGATGGGGAAGGAGGGCGCTCCTCTCGTCCGAATGCCAGCATCGCCGAGCTCCCTCGATGCAGCACTTAGACCTGCGCTCGCTCCGCCCGCCTCCAACGGTCCGGTCCTTTCTCCCATCATGAGTGCCCCTCCAAAAAGCCAAGTCACTCTTCTACCAAACACAGCCGCGCAGTCGTTGGCAGCGGCTGTCGAGGGTGGCCAATACGCGCGACAGGGCCATCGTCTTATACCGAGCACGGACAGGATACGTAGCCCTTGCTCGTTCGCAGGTGGGAGCTCAGTTGTTGGCATTGGCGGTAATCTCTGTATCAGAAGCTGACGGCAACGACACGAGTGCAAGCGTGCATGGTCGTGCGGACGAAGAGGTCACGGCCTTCGAGGCGGCGAGGAGCTGTCCAGCCGTAGTCGCCGCGCTTGAGCCTGCTGGTTGTGCTTGCACATCATGGTCGATGAGCGTCGTGCTGGCACGAGTCAAAGCCAGCGCTTACTGCTGCTGCTTCTTCTCAGCCTCGGCCATGTTGACCTGGTGGGGAAATAGCGGAGAGGGACGTTGCGGCGGGCGCGAGAGCGAGCGATCAGCACATGGTCCATGGCGGCAGGTCAACTTGAGAGCATGCGAGCGTCAAGAGGATCATCCGTGACCCGTCTACCCTTCATCCGCGGCGCCTTCGAGTGCGATGGGCTTCCCGTCGGCGTCATCTCGCCCGTAGCCATCTGAAACTGCATCGGCGCAGCAAGGAAGGGCTTGCGCACCGGTCGATCGCCTGCCGAGGAGGCGACCGCAACGTCGTGCACCGTAGGTTCACGCTGAGCTGGCCATCCGCGAATGACCGCAAGAGCTGGACCGATGCTGCCAGAAGCGCGACACGGCCAGCCAGCACCATGCATGCCAAGGTCTCGCAGGTCCATGGCTGCACATCCTGCTTCCCCAGGGGACCCTTCCATGATGCACGACAGGATACCCTCCACTTCGTTCCGACATCGTCGCTTGTCATGAGGGCACTCACGTTGTCGCCGGCCTTGCCCTCCTTCCACTCCTGGTATCGGAGGGCCATGTAGCCACGTCGCTCGGCAGTGGCACGCTGCTCCTCCTTGAGGACCTCGCGGGTGGCCCGCGCAGCGATCGAAGTGTACTTGTTGAAGCTGCAGGGGCGGTACGAATGAGGCATGGTCGAGGCAGAGTGTCGTCGGAAGGAGGTTGCCCGAGGTGTCAAGGTCGGCAGCAAAGATCAGGGTAGACGTGGTGTCGAGTCGTCAGAGACGGATCAAAGTCGAGGGCAGTTGAGAGGCGGTCGATCCAGGGCGATCACATGGATGAAAGACGGGCGACAGACAGCATGAGAGCGTCGTCGGATCGGTGTAGAATATCCGGGTAGCATATGAAGATTTGGAGCAAGGAGGAGGAAGCGATGTCGAGTCAGTGCCTCCATCCAACGGCTACCAGACTGTCACCGCCAGTGCTACCAGGCCATCTTCAACCCTGAGACTGCGCATCGACTACTCACGTGAAGTGGGCTCTCCAGGAAGCGGCAGACATGATGGGCGAGTTGGTCGTTGGGGGTCGAATAGGTGGTGAAGCGGGAGAGTACGAGGTGCGGTGGACGAGGAAGAGAAGGTGGAGATGCCGACCTGCGATGGCTCGAGGTGCGATTGCCGGCCATGCCCGCCCGCGCCCCACTGCCTGCGCCCCACGCCTTCGCTTCTTCGCGCCAGAGGCACATCAGAGGAGAGCGATCGAGCCTTCCTCCCTTGCTTGCCTTCCTCCCTTGCTCCCTCGAATTTCGGCGAGCGGGCAGCTTCGGATCCTCGCCCGTCCCGCACGTCCGGCATCGGGCTACGTTAGATCGGGCGCGGGCTCCTTCCCAATCGCAACCACCGGCACCAGCATCACCCCGCGCGTCCGTCTGTCGCTCGCAGGCAGCATCTGGACACCCACCGGACGGCACGACAGCGCAGTTTCGGGTTTCAAGTCACATTTTGAGAAGTGGGTGGCGGCCGGGGGAGACCCGTGGTAGAGGAAGGGGGGGGGGCCGGCGGCATAGAAGAAGGGAAAGTGAAAAAAGTACAGCGAATAAAGCGATAAAAACCTGATCCCTCCTCCCCGCTCTCCTAAACAAGGCCGGCCAGACGAACGAGTCGCGCTGCTCTCCTTGGTCGTGTTCAGAAAGGAAAGGAGAGCAGTCGCGCTCGCGCCTCGAACGGCAAAGGGGGCAAGAGAGCAGCGTGCAAGGGTGTATGGAGGCCAGAGAGAAGGGTGAAGCAGAGAAGAAACAGGGATTGAAAAGGGGGGGAAAACGAAGGGGTGCGGTACAGCATGTGTAGAGCAAGAGACGGGCGGCGGACCGATAATGTGACTAGCAACGACCCTCTCCCCCCGCCAGGAAAAGCCGCCGTCTCGCTGCTTCCGAACCCGATTTTGAGCAGGATGATGGGAAGTTTTGGGGGTGGTGTGTGTGTGTGTGTGGGTGCGTGTGTGGCGGGGACATGGCGCCGACGACGTCAATGACGAGCTCCTGCGAACTGCCCTCCGAGCAAGTGAACCGCCACCTTCGCCTCGGAGCTACGCCTTACGCCGACGCCCCACCGCCGCGATGCAAAGACGGGCGAAGCGGGGAGGCCGACCGACCGTGGAGCAGCAGGGGGCTGGCGATCGCGCCTCAACGACCCCCCGCTGACTTCCGCGCCCGCATCCACGTCGACCTCGCCTCGTCACGTCCCTCGTGCCTCCGCCAACCGCGCGAGGCTCTATTGAAATCCAGCCATGCAGACTGCAGCCCACCGCCGACGTCCTCGGTGGAACGTCGCCTCGGCGAACGCCTGCGCTGCATCTTCCCGGCCACGGCCGTGCTTCCCACGGCCGATGCCGGGCCTCGTTCCAGCTGCCGAGCTCCTCGTCTGAAAGCCTGGCCGTCTCCCTGGGTGAAGGGTCTGCCTGCCTACGCCGACGCGATGTGCGCGGGGGCTAAGCGGGCCTGACCTTGCCGGAAAGATGGCAGGCCGCGGCCGCTGCGGCCGCTTAGATGAGGTTGGCGACGTCGAGGGGCATCTCGTCGATCTGGGTGCTGTAGAACTGCTCGATGTCGCGGAGCATGCGGACGTCCTCGGTGGTGACGAAGTTGATGGCGACACCCTTGCGGCCGAAACGACCGCCACGGCCGATGCGGTGGATGTAGTTCTCGCGGTTCGAGGGCAGGTCGTAGTTGATGACGAGCGACACCTGCTGGACGTCGATGCCACGGGCGAGGAGGTCGGTGGTGATGAGGACACGCGACGAGCCCGAGCGGAACTCGCGCATGATGACCTCGCGCTGGCCCTGCTCCATGTCGCCGTGCATGGCCGACACGGTGAACTCGCGCGACGTCAGCTTGTCGGTGAGCCAGTCGACCTTCCTGCGGGTGTTGCAGAAGATGACGGCCTGGGTGATGGTGACGGTCTCGTAAAGGTCGCAGAGCGTGTCGAGCTTCCAATCCTCCTTCTCGACGGCGACGTAGAACTGCTTGATACCCTCGAGGGTGAGCTCGTCGCGCTTGACGAGGATGCGGACGGGGTCGCGCATGAACTTCTTGGTGACCTCGAGGACGTCCTGGGGCATGGTGGCCGAGAGCAGGACGACCTGGGTGTCCTGGGGCAGCAGCTGGAAGACCTCGTACATCTGGTCCTTGAAGCCGCGCGACAGCATCTCGTCGGCCTCGTCGAGGCAGAACATCTTGAGGTTGTCGGTGCGGAAGGCGCGACGGTTGATCATGTCGTAGACACGGCCGGGCGTGCCGACGACGACCTGGGCGCCCTCGCCGAGCTTGGCCATGTCCTCGCGGACGTTGGTGCCGCCGATGCAGGCGTGGCAGTTGATGTCCATGTAGTCGCCGAGGGCGATGACGACCTTCTGGATCTGCTGGGCCAGCTCACGGGTGGGGGCCAGGATCAGGGCCTGGACGGCCTTGATCGAGGGGTCGATGCGCTGCAGAATGGCAATCGAGAACGTGGCAGTCTTGCCGGTACCGGACTGGGCCTGGGCAATGACATCGTGGCCCTTGATGACGGGGACGATGGCGCGGGCCTGGATCGCCGAAGGGCGCTCGAAGCTGGCGGACGGCAAAGTAGAGGGGCAGGGGTTGAAGGCGGCGACGTCAGCATGTGTATCCGCTGCCGCAAGTCGGAATTGGGCTCTTGCGGCCCAGCCAAGATCCGCGTAAGGCCGGGAAACGGGTGCTTGGGGCCAGGGGCGACGTGACGGATTGCCCGTGGCCCTTTGAGATCGTGCAACTACGCCGTCCATTCTGGCCCTGACGCTGCTGGACTGCCGTCGCCACTCACCCGTAAGCGTAGACACCGCGGAGGAGGTCGGGCTTCAGCTCCATGTTGTCGAAGTTGTCGATGACCGACTCCCAGTTAGACTCGATCTCGCCATCGGCGATCTGGAGGTCATTGTTCTGGGGGGTCTCCTCGGGCCTGCGAGGCGGGAAGGCGAAGAGAAGCATGACAGGAGATGCACCAAACTCAAGGTCAGTCACTTGCTCTCAGCTCGGCACTACGAACAGCAGTGGCGCAAGAGCCGCGCGCCGGTGGCGCTGTGCCCCTCTCCCGTTCGCTCGGAGGTAGACATCAGTGCCGTCGCGAGGCGGGCCCATTCCGGCTGGCCGCCTTCGTCCGCCATCGATCCTTCGCCGGGGCCGAATGCGGTGCGACAGGACGGACACATCGCAGCAGCTCGAGACATCGGCCGGCCATACGCACTTGGACATGCTGGGCAGATGGGTTTGAAGGGTCAAGGAGTCGGACTGGACAAAGTCGACGCCTTGGGGTGTGTTTTTTTTGGGTGGTTCGCTGGAGAAAAGAAAGTTGAAGGGCTACGGGGTGCCGTTCAACCAGATATAGCTTGGTGATGTAGAGATGTGTTGTTTTGGTGGTGGTGGTGGTGGTATCGGGGAAAGGTGTCGGTGGCGGGCCACAGCAGCACCCCCACCCACCCAGCCTCGCCCTCTCGATGGCGTCGAGCGCGCTCCTCATCTCTTTCTGCCTGTCTTCGCTCCTCTCTTCCTCTCCTGGCTGGCTGGCCGAGTGCCTGCCTGCCTGCCTGCTGGCCGCCCAGTTTTTTTCTCTCCCCTGCCTCTCTTCCTGGCCCTGGCCCTGGCCCTCTTGCCTGGTAAGAAAAAAATTTCTCGATGGCTCGCCTCGCTCCGCCTGGCCTGGCTTTCGAAATTCACAAACCTGGCCGGCCCTGCGTGGGCCAGTTTGCTTTGATTTCCCTTTGTTAACGAGCCACGCTTCCAGTTTGGAGCAGCGATTAACTAGGATCCGCGACTCAGCCTGGCCCAGTTTCAATTCAGGATGACCAGGGCTGAAGTGCGTGGGGCTTGGGTTTGCTATTGGAGATTTGAATGGCAGGGCCGCCCCTTTGCTTTGACCCGCCTGGTGCGGGCTGGCCCTCCCCTGGCGGCGAGCAAGCAAGGGAGCGAGGATCCGTATCGCAGAGCAGCGTGGTGGCGCGGCATGGTTGCACGACCCTGGCTCAGCACTCGTCCGGAGATACGGCGGCAGCGGCGAAGGGTGTCGATGGAGACGAGATCGGTCGCGTCGTCGTTGCAGGGGCTTCTTCCAGCCCGTATTCGTCGAAAGGGGAGCCAGGCAAGCTTTCCCTGGCATACATGGTTGGCCCTGCGACGGCAGGGCCTGCCCGACAGAAGGCGGATTGAGCCGATCACGAATGGCGCCCGATCTGGCTTGCAGACAGACGGCGGCCCGCGTGGCTCGTTCGCCAGGCCTGCCTAGCGTATGAGGTCAGGCTAGCTGGGCTTGTCGAACCTGCTCTGCTTCGCTGGCTGCCTGGGGGCTGGCAAACGAGCCCGAAAGGCGGGGCCGGCTGGGCAGCGAGCAAGAAGAATCGCGCAGCCCTCCTCATCCTCCACCTGCTGCTGCCTTCCTATCCCCCGCCTTGCCCCGATCCCCGCCCTTTCTTCGTCTGTCGCACCCTACCCGTTCAGCAAAACAGAGCAAAACAGCACCGCAAAACAGCACGGCCCTCGTCGTTCTATTCCTCCCCGACGCTTCCTTAGGCTTGCGGAACAGCCCGGACCGCCGGACGAGGAGCACCTAGCGCGCCAGGGAAACCATCTCGAGCATACATCGATCAAGCACGGCTCCCCCCGCGCCTCTTTTCCCTTGCCATCACCGCAAACCCACACACAGATGAGCGAACCATCAGCAGCCACTCCTCGAGGACGTCCTGCACGCGGTCGCGGCGCAGGAGGGAGTCGTGGCGGAGGCGGATCGAGGGGCGGGAGAAGAGGCAACTTCGGCAGCGCCCTGTCTTCGTCCGACGCCGCCGCCTCCTCCACAGCCTCAGATAGGCCGGCAGCAAGCAGCAGAGGTGGTCGTGGGAGATCTAGACCGCCGCAGAGTGGGACCAATCGGCAGGCACGGCCGCAGCAACAACAGCAGCATGATCAGGACCCTGACAGCGACCACGCGCCGTCGGGCGACGTGGCAAATGGCGACGACCACGGCAACGGCGGCAACGGTGATGGCGACGGCGACGGCGACGACGACGACGAGCTTCCGCCCGAGGGCGAGATGTGCTTCATTTGCGCCGAGCCGGTCAAGCTGTACTCGGTGGCGCCCTGCGACCACAAGACGTGCCATATCTGCGCCATCCGGCTGCGCGCGCTGTACAAGAAGAACGAGTGCACCTTCTGCAAGACCGACATCGATCGTCTGATCTTTACCGCCTCGTCGACGCGCAACTTTGCCGACTTCGACCCGTCCGACACGCCATTTGCCGACAAGAAGCTGCAGATCTCGTTCGAGACCAAGGATGCCATGGAGGAGACGCTAATCCTGCTGCGCTTCAACTGCCCCGACGCGCGCTGCGAGGTGGCGAGCGCCGGGTGGCAGGACCTCAAGATGCACGCGCGGCGCGACCACAACCGCCTCCTCTGCGACCTCTGCGTGCGGCACAAGAAGATCTTCAGCCACGAGCACACGTTGCACACGAGCCAGTCGCTCCAGGCCCACATGAGCAGCGAGCACGGCCACTGCGAGTACTGCAACCAGTACTTTTACGGCGACGACGAGCTCTTTGTCCACATGCGCGACCGCCACGAGCAGTGCCACATCTGCAAGGCGCGCGGCACCGAGGCCGACCGCTGGCGCTACTTCCGCAACTACAACCAGCTCGAGAAGCACTTCCAGCACGAGCACTTCCTCTGCCAGAACCCCGAGTGTCTCGAAAAGAAGTTTGTCGTCTTCGATAGCGAGATGGACTTCAAGGCGCACCAGCTGTCGGAGCATGCCAACGAGCTCACCAGCCGCGAAAAGCGCGAGGCGGTGCGGATCGAGGCCAACTTCACCTACGATGAGCCCGAGGGCTCGCGTAGCGGTCGCGGCGGTCGCGGAGGACGACGCGGCGGCGGCCGGGCCGGTGCTCGAGGGGATCGGGAGCGCGATACCGGCGCGGGCGACGACGCCGACCCGCTCGGTGTGTCGTCGCTTGCAGGGCGCCAGCACGTCCCCGGCGCCGGCCCCGCAAGTCACCAGAGTCGTCGCGCGGCGTTCGGAGGCAGTCTGACGGGCCCTGGCGGCAGCGGCGGCGGCACAGATGGCCCGACGCCGCAGGGCGTGTCGGCGCCTGAGACCAACCCTGGTGCGGCGGCAGCGGCGATGCCGATGCAGGAGCGCCACGCGGCCTACCTCGCCAAGGTCACGGCCATCCTCAAGGGTTCCGAGTCGCGGGTCGCTTCGTTCCGCTCCTCGGTGCGCACCTACCGCAACGGCGAGATGTCGGCCAAGGACCTCATCGACAACATCCACAGCCTGGTGGGCGATCTCGACGACTGCGTCAACGTTGTCAACGGCCTTGCCGACCTGCTCGACGACGACGACAAGAAGCGCCACCTGCTCTCGGCGTGGAACAGCTTCCGCATCGAGCGGACCCAATTCCCCTCGCTCGGCGGCGGCAGCGTCGGCCCGCTGAGCAGCGAGTCGCCCTACGCCGGCATCGCGCGCGGGCAGATCCGCAACGTCAAGACTGCGTCGGCGTCCAACAACCAGGTGTGGGCCAACGTCGACCGCGCCGCCTCGTCGTCGTCGGGCCACAAGGCGGGGCGGCCCCCGGTGATCAAGGAGCATTTTCCCTCGCTGGCCAAGGCGCAGTCCAAGGGAAGCGTCAACATCCCCGGATCGCTGGCGCATGCCGTGGCGAGCAACTCTTCGCTGCGCGTCAACCACGGCAGCACGCCCTGGTCGGCCTCGTCGACCATGGCCGCCGCCAACCGCGCCAGCAGCGGTCGGAGCACGCCGCAGCCGGTGGCTGCGCCCTATGTGATGCGCGCCGGCGCCTCATCGTCTTCGAACGGCATGGTCAACCTGTCCACGCGCAACACGGCGGCGTTCCCCAGCCTGCCCACGAACCAGTCGCGCATGGACCTCAACGCGCATAAGCGGGCGGTGCTGGCCAAGAGCAAGGGCAAGGAGCGCGAGGGCAGCCTGCCGACGTCGCCCGATGCCAGCGGCAGCTCGACGCCCTGGGCATTACCCTCGGGCCGCATCGACGAGTCGGCCACCAGCCCACGCGGCGGCTCGCAGTCCGGTGGTGGATTGGGCAACCTCGACGGCCTCAGTGAGGCTTTGGCTGCCACGTCGCGGGCGCAGCAGCAGCAGCAGGCGTCGGGCGCCGCCAAGAAGAAAAAGTCAAAGGGCACGCCGCTGATTTCCTTGGGCGGCGTGCATCGCGGATGATTGACGGAGGGCTCAGAGGGCTGAAAGTCTGGCCTGGCATCGCATGCAACGCGCGCGTCGCCCATCTACCGCGGCCGACGGGACCATAGATAGATGCATGCCCCGCGGGCAGCGACATTGACGCTGGGCCCATGAGGTCGCCCATCCAGCGCGAGAAGTGTGTTGTCTGTGTGTCAGTGCGTACGAGCGTTGACGATTGCGGGCGAGAAGACGAGAGGCGGGAAAGCGGATACAAGTACAGCCACGGGTGCAGCCCAGCCCCGGGTGTGACGCCTTCGGGGCGAGGTTGTCGTTGTCGGGGCGGGGGCGATGCGATGATAGACGAAGACGATGAGCTATTCGTAGATGGTGCCTCCACCGGGAGCGACGCCCGGCGGGAGGGTATGCTCGATCGTGCTGGCGCTCAAGGTGCCGCCTCTCTTGTCTTCGTTTGTGGAGCGACGGAGGCTCCTTGCCTGCGCGTCCCGATCCTCCTCTTCGGTCTGGGTTGCCCCTGTCTTGCCCTGCTGCTGCTGTTGCTGTTGCTGCTGCTTGGACGAGGCTGGACGTTGTTGCTGCTGGTACCTGTCCGCATACGGATCGGGGATCCCGACGGCCGTCATCAACTCAGAGAAACGACCCCACAGCCCGGCGATGGGTTCGAATTCTTTGCCGACCGAGATGCTCTCCTCCAGCTTGCGGTTGAGTGCATTGCTCGATGACATGAGCGATTCGATCCCCTGTCGTGCGGCCGCGAGGTCATACAGGAGCAGAGAGGTCAGTGAGGTGTCACCGCGAAGAAGCTCAGATTCGAAGGAATAGCAACGACTGCGGTACGCACCTGTGCAATATCGGTGATGAGCCTCTCGCGCTCCTTTTCAAACACGGTGCCATGTCGCAGCGCGCTGGTGTCCACCGTCGAGGTGATGGGCTCAGAGGGCGTCGTGGCCGGGTAGCCGACCGAGTGGCGAGACGGCGTCGTCGTGTCCATGTTGTGATGCGGTGGGCAATCTCGATGCAGTGGCGTTTGCGGTGTCGCTGCGGATGGCGGTGATGGCGCAGGTGGTGTCGGTGGTGGTGGTGGTGTTGGGGTTGGTGTTGGTCGCAGGCTGTACGTGTTGCTTGGCTGGCGGCGCGGGCCCCACGCGCTCGAAAGTGGAGCGGGGCGGGCCAGAGGCAGGCGCGGGGTCTCGAGCAGTCGTGCGACTGAGACTCTTCCAGCGGCGTCCCCGTTCCCTGTTCGCCTTGGCCAGCCCGCAGTCCGACATCGGGGTCAGCTATCTTGGCTCCTCATGAACGGAATCTTAATCGAGTCTTTCCGCCCATTCGGCTCTTCCGAAGCCCTGCTTGACTCGCGGGCTGTGCCGATTGCTTCGCCAGCGAGCAGCGCCTCGGCGGTTTGAGACCTGGACCTCGTCCTATAAGCGAATGAGGGCGTGCGGCGTCGGGTCGCGCTCCGAGAACTCGGACTCGGAGGCAGACTGCCTTCGAGCCGTGGAACACATATGCATGCTGTCGGACCGCGCCGCTTTTCTCTCCCTGGAGAGCATCGAGAATGAGCCCGACCTCTCTGCTCTCGTCGAAGCATCAGCCGGTATGTCGAGGAGCTGCGCAGGTTGGCAGAGCGTAGGAGGCACGAAGCAATGAGGAGGGTGAGGAGAAGACGGCTCGCTTGCTTGCCTGCTTCCGACGCTGCACTCTGTGGCCTGCCGCTGCCATGGAACCCGACCGACATCGGCTGGCTTCCGCGCCGCCCGCGTGCGCAGCAGGCGCACCTGTCGTTGGCACTTCAACTGGCCAGCGTGCATGGCCGATCCGTCGCAGCGGCCTCGTTCCGATGGCAAGCAGGCTAGGCTAGCTGTGTGTCAAGCTATGTAGGACGACGTGGACTGCCCGACAAGCAACGGCGAGGCAAGCCCGACGAAGCAAGCAAGGTGGCATCGACGCCTTACGGCGCTCGCGAGCCGGCACCAGCGACGAGGACGAGGCTGGTCCGTAGAGCTTAGGAGGCTTGCCTGCTTCTTTTCGACGCTCGTGGGCTTCTCTCGGTCGCCGTTGCAGCTGCTCTTCAGCGCTCGCTCGGGCGGACTTCCTTAGGCCGCCGTCCGAGCTGGGCAACGCCAGCAGCACCGGGTGCCGTGGTCTTAGCTTTGATCTTCCAACTTCGGGATGCCATCCCCTCGATGGCTTCGACAGCAAAGCTAGGCAAGGCAAGGTCCCAGAGGCCAGGCCAAGATCGCCCCTCGGGGCAGCCTGACGAGCGCGCAACAACCGCCTCTGCTTCCGGGCTGGCTTGGTCAAACAGCAGCGGCAGCGGCAGCAGGCAGCACCTCTGCATCACACCGTCGGTCCCCGCCGGCCTGCCCAGCCTCTCTCTCTGCTGTGCCTCCTTCTTTTTTTTTTTTTTTTTTTTTTTTTGTTTGTCCCACGGTAGACAGCGGTCAGGGTGCCTGGAGCCTCTCTGCTTGCCTTTCTGCTAAGCCGCCTGCTCGGTGGCCTGGTGGCTCGCCGCTCGCAGCTTGCGTTTTTGTTTGGCCCTGCCCCCCTGCTGCGCGCTGCTGCTGCTGCTGCTGCTGCTGCCTGGTGGCCTGTCTCGCGCGGCCTCTTTTGATGAAAGGATTCCTGCATCGAGGGCGCTCGGCCTCACCCGCCTGGCCTGGCAGGCTGGCCCTGCTTGCCTCTCTGCCCGCCAGGCCTTGCCCCCATCACGAGCCTCGTCGTCGCGAAGCAGCCACGACCGACTCGGCCCCGCTCTCTTCGACACCACCACCACCACCACCATCGCTCCCCATCATCATCCCGGCGACCATCGCTGCCAGCGCCACCTTCGTATCCTCGCCACGACCCTCCAGCAGATCAAGCGTTAGTTGGTCACCGCTCGACGGGCTCGCCACATTAGCCTCTTGCCTACCGCCGCGCGCCCGCCCTGGCTTCATACCGAGTGCCTGCCCCTCCGCCCACCTGCTCGACACGCCCTCTGCCGACCCCTCTCCACCCCACCCTGACACTTTCCCCCGCTCCGACATTACATTGGGCGTGCGACTCCACCACAAGCTAGCCTGGCCAACCTTGCTTGCGTCCTTGGCGTCACACGATCCCTCCCCCGCCAGCTCGCTCACCCCCCTCGCGGCCGTCGCGGTGAGGGCGACGGAGACCAGCTGCGACGATGGTCGACGCCGAGATTCACGTCGATGTCCCACCTCAGCAGCCGCAGCAGCCACAACAGGCTGAGCAGCCCGGAACAACATCCCCGACCGCCGCGGCTGCTGTCGAGGAGGCGACGGCAGCTGCTCAGCTCGTGACCACACCGCCACCAGCGACGAACCCGACACCAGCTAAGACATCGGATGCTCCCGACGACCAGCAGGAGCAAGCAGGAACCAACATCGTGCCAGATGCATCGGCTTCAGCAGCAGCTCCCGCCGATGTGGACCAGCCAAAGCCAAACACTGCCCAGCCTCTGATCGAGGACCCGAAGGAATCCGAGCAGCGACCTCAGGAAGGCGCCGAGGCCATTCCGACAGCATCCTCTCACCCCGCTGCTGCGCAGCCGACAGACAGCGAAGACACTGCGCCTGCAAAGACCTCTGCTGAGATCGACCCCGACGATGCGGCAGTATCGGCGAGGGCCCAGGCCGACACGACCGAACCTGCCGATGCAGCAGCTACGCCAACTCGAGCTGTCCCAGCTTCTGCTCAGGATGAGACCAACAACGCTGATCAGCGAGTCGAAGCGCAGCAGCCGGAAGGTGCGAGCGCGCAACCCTCGGCTGAGGTGATCGACGCTCCAGGGGGTGACTCCGACGTGGTCACTACTGCGGCCGATGCCACCCCTGGTCTCACAGCTCCTGAATCTCCCAATCACCACTCTTCGCCGCGCACGGAAGCGGAGGTCGATGCCGGACCATCGTCGCCGCGGCCTCATGCTTCCGATTCTAGCAGGCACACGACACCCGCCACATCGATGGGCGAGACCTCGGATGAGAAAGAGCGTACAGATGATCACGCGACGCCGAGACAGAAGCACGCAGAGGTGCCCGCACCCCGGAAAGGCGACGACGGCCTGCCTCTCGCCGCGAGCACTGCGCCCACTGTGCAAGCCGCGCCTCCCTCCCAGCAGCAGCAGTCGGCACAAGGCAACGATCAGCAGCAGCCGGCTTCGACGACTGCAGTGACACCTCCGCCTACCGCTGACGATGCCGCCATCTCGACGCCACCGGCGCAGGAGCAGCAGGAGCAGCCGGAGCAGCCTCCGGCCGCCCCGGCTGAGCCCATCGAGCCGATCCTGCCCGCCTACATTTACCCGATGGACCCTTCGGTGTCGGCGATCACCCGGGGCAACCTCTCCCAAGACGGGGTGCCCGTCTTTGAGCCTACCATGGAGCAGTTCCAGGACTTCTACTCCTTCTGCCAGGCCATCGACGAGTGGGGCATGCGCTGTGGCATCGTCAAAATCGTGCCGCCCAAGGAGTGGAGGGACGCGCTGCCCTCGCTCATGCCGTCCGCCGAGGCCAAGGCCGAGGCCGAGGAGCAGGGCGAGGAGATCGTCGACGTCTCGAGGGTGCGTATCCGCAACGCTATCCTGCAGCACTTTTCCCCCGCAGGGTCTGGGGTGTGGCGGCAGACGAATGTCACCCGGACGGTCAAAGTATGGAACGCCAAGCAATGGGCAGACACCTGCATCTCGCCCGGGCAGAAGGGACCGGAGATGGACCGGATGAAGTGGAAGGTCGAGGTCGACGGGGTCACCAACGGCGGCTGGGGGCATCGAAAGCTCAAGGAGGGCGAGCGCGACCCGCACGCCGCCATCCTCGAGGAAGAGGGCGTCCGGACGCGCAGCGGCAAGGCGCGGCCCAGTCTGGCCACCTCCAATGGCGCTTCCGGCGCCGCGGGCTCCACCGAGACCAGGGCCGGCACCAAGCGGAAGCGCGCGCAGGGCAAGAGCCCAGCGGCCGTCGCCGCCGCCATCGGCGATCCGTTGAGCAAGGAAGAAGCACGGACCTCGACGCCTGCTCCGAACGGCGATGCTCGCTCCGTCGCGACCGACGAGGGCATCCGCACGCCCAAGCGGGAGGAAGGGATGCGGGAGCGCGACGATGAGGAGATGCCCCGGCTGGAAAGCCCCGGCGCGACCCCGAGTCCCAGCAAGATCAACCTCCGGAAGCGGCCGTCGCGCAACGTTGCCGGCAACACTCCTCAGCAGGCGCTCGCCAGCAGCCTGCAGGCCTCGCCGGACACGTCGTCGGAGCCGTCCGCCTCGCCTACCAAGGCCAAGCGGTCAGCCTGGCCCGAGTCGACGACGGCCGAGGAGTGGGAGAGGTTCGACTACGCAAACTGCTGGAGGCTCGAGGGTCTCTCGGAGGAGCAGATTGAGCGGCATCGCAGGAGGGCAGCAGCACGGGCCGGCAAGGACGGCAAAGGCGAAGGCAGCGTCCAGTCTGCATCCTCGCCGTTCGACGACGAAGGCGACCTGCCGCAGCCGCCCGAGCCGTCAGCGTGGGACGAGGCGACGTGCAGGGAGATCGAGAGCGAGTACTGGCGCAGCCTCAACTTTGGCAAGCCGCCCATGTACGGCGCCGACCTCAAGGGCACGCTGTTCGACCACCGAACGGCCCGCTGGAATGTCGGCAAGCTCGACAACCTCCTCACCCGGCTGCGCCTGCGGCGAAAGCTGCCAGGCGTCACCACGCCCTACCTCTACTGGGGCATGTGGCGGGCGACCTTTGCCTGGCACGTCGAGGACATGGACCTGTACTCGATCAACTACCTGCACTTTGGCGCGCCCAAGCAGTGGTACTCGATCCGGCAGGCGGATCGCCAGCGTTTCGAGTCGGCCATGGCCGCCGCGTTCCCGAGCGACTCGCGGCGCTGCCCCCACTTCATGCGCCACAAGTCGTACCTCGCCTCGCCCTCGTTCCTCGCCAGCCACGGCATCCGACCGCTGCGCCTCGTCCACAACGCCGGCGAGTTTGTCATCACCTATCCGTACGGCTACCACTCGGGCTTCAACCTGGGCTACAACTGCGCCGAGAGTGTCAACTTTGCGCTCGATTCGTGGCTCGACATCGGGCGCAAGGCCAACTACTGCCACTGCGACCAGGCGCAGCAGAGCGTGCGCATGGACGTCGACGCCATGCTCGAGGAAAGCAAGGAGCTCGAGGAAGTCGACCGGCGCAAGGAGCTGCGTAGGACGCGCGAAGAGGGCCTCCGGGCAGTCGAGGAAGAGGAGCTCGAGAAGCGGCGGAAGCGCAACGAAAAGGCCCGAGAGGCGCGCAAGCTCAAAAAGGAGAAGGACGCCTTGGCTGCCGCCGCCGCCGCCGCCGCCGCCGAAATCGACGAGGGTGGCGGAGACATCAACACTGCGCCATCGTCCGACGCCTCGCAACCGCCTAGGGCCGCCGAGGAGCTGGCGCTGGCGGCCTCACTCGCCATGATGGCCTCGGGATCGACACCGCAGAAGCCCCCCGCCGCCGCCGCCGGTTCGTCTGGGGAGAATCCGTGCGTGTTCTGCCCATCGCAGATCCGCGACGACCTGGTCCGGATCCCGGACACTGTCGAGGCGACCGGGCCGAGGGGCAAGCCGTTGGTCGGCAAGTTTGCGCATCGCCTTTGTGCCAGCTTCATCCCCGAGACCTGGGTCGGCCGGTCCGACGACGGTAAGCACGACATCGTGTGCGGCGTCGACGGCATCGAGAAGGCCCGCTACTCTCTCGTAAGTGTCCATGCTCTCCCCGTCCCCAGCCGGCTTTGGGCCGTGGAACTCGATCCGCTGACATCTCACTTGCTACTACCCTCTCGCCCTGTGCGGCTTCGAATCCCTGCAGAAATGTCAAATCTGCCCAACACCGGCGCTGCAAAAGATGGGCGCCAAGATCCAGTGCACGCGCGGCCGGTGCCCCAAGTCGGTCCACGTCAGCTGTGCGCTGATCGAGGAGCATGGCTGGTTCATCGACGTCTGCACTGCCGAGGTGGCCGATCGCCTCGAGGCCAAGGATGGCGTCGCCAATGGCCCCGGAAAGGCATCCAAGAAGAAGCGCAAGGGCGCTCCGTCGTCGGAGCCGTCATCCGAGTCGCAGCCGCACCAGCAATCGGAGCATGGCCCCAGGGACGACGAAGAGAGGCTGGTCGTGCTCTGCCGCAGCCACAATCCGCTGTTCAAGCAGGCCGAAGAGGCGCGCAAGGCCGAGGAGCTGCGCGACAGGATCCTCGAGCTGCCCATCCCGTCGGTCATCAAGATCAAGTCGTCCGGCGGCGTGTTTGAGGCGACAATGACCGAGGTCAGGGACCTTCCCGACGGCCAGGGCGAGGTCGTCATCGACGATCAGGGCAGGCCACGCAGCGTCAAGTTTGGCCGGATCTTGTTCGACGAGAAGCCGCCGTCACCGCCTGCGCCGCCCGCAGAGGAGCTCGAGCCCGTCGGTAAAAAGGAAACGGCAGCACCGCCGACGACAGTCGAAGCTGCCAAGACGCCGAGTTCGAAGCCGGCTCGCAAGCGCACCGCCACGGCCAAGGCCGCCGCCGCAGCTGCCGCCGCTGCCGCCGAAGCCAAGATCGAAACTGATGGCGAAGCCGCAAAGGTGGAAGAGCTCGCCGCTGCTGAAGGTCGGCCAGTCAAGCGTGCACGAAAGGCGAGCAAGAAGGCCGAGGCTGCCGCGGCCACTAACGCCACGGTGGATGAGCTCGTGTCCTCGAGCAAGCCCACGCCTGTCCGCAAGCCTCGCGCCTCGACAGGAAAGAAGACGTCGGCCGCTAAAGCTTCGGGACCAGCCGCTGCAGCGAACACCGAATCGACAAGCCTCGCCGAGCGCACCAACGCCAAAGGCGAGCCTGTGCTATCGCAAGGCGAGGCCGTCGGCCTGCAGCAGCAGCAACAAGAACAGCAGCAGCAGACCGATCCTGGCGCGATTCCTAGCCCCGGGCCGGGCCCAGCCGCTGTTGCGCCAGGAGCGCCGGACTACGCCAGCCGAGGTCCTCGCCAGGCCTATCACCTCGCGCATCCCGGCGCTCCCTCTGCCCCCGTCTATCAGAATGGCTCGTCGTTCCCGCAATTCGGTCAGAGGTTCGGTGGTTCCTATGGCCAGCCGCCTTCGGTACTCTACGATCCTCGCAGCGGGCAGGGTGCCATGCCCCCTGCGGCCGACTATGGAGCTCCCCATCCAGGCTACCCGGCCCATCAGCATCAACCGCACCAGCCACAGCAGCCGCCGCAGCAGCTTTACCACGGCTACCGCCATCCCGCTGCGCCGGCGCACGACTGGCAGCACTATGAGCAGATGCAGCAGCAGCACTACCAACAGCAGCAGCAACCACAGGCGCCGATGTACGCACATGCCCGGTATGCTACGGGCGCGATGCCGATGCAGTACCGTCAGAGCCCGCATCAGACGCCGGTCACACAGTCGTCGCCCCTGCCGCCGCCTCTGACGAGCCGGACGTCTTCACAGAGCGACTCGACGGTCACGCTACCCAGCTCGACAGTCGTCCCTCGGACGGGAAAGCCTGAACAGATTTACGGCGGCGGCTACGAGCACAGCCCAGAGCATATCTACAGCGAGAGCCGCGCCTACGCCGGCAGCGATCCGCGTGGCATGCTGCCACAGCAGACCTACGTCCATAGCCCGGCCACGCACACTGCCAGCCTCCGGTCGGGTGCGCCGCAGTATGCCGACTCGCCGTCGATGTACCCGTACCAGCACCACCAGGAGCGACGGATGTTGCCGAGCTACCGCGAGGCGCTGGTGCAGCTGCCGGCGCTGTCGAGCTTCGCGTCAACGCGCGATGCCCCGCAGGCCGCTGCCCTTCCGCCGCAGTCGCAGCAGCACCACGCCTCTCAGGACGTCTATCAGTCCCCCGCCGGGGCTCCTTCGGCTTCCGCCTCGGCCGCCGCTCGCCCTCGAGGCTTGGCTCAGGCCGGCTACGGACCAGTTGCAGTCCCCTCGCGCTCGCAGCCGGTGTCCGGACGCGGCAGTGGCGGCGGCTATCCCGCCACGGCGTACGAGCCACAGCCTGGGTACTACCCGTCGCTACCCCCGCAGCAGCATTCGCAGTCGCAGGCGATGGACGCATCTCCCTTGTCTCCCGGTGCGGCCAGCTTCTCGCGGGGACATCCGGCCTATGCCGCCCGCGTCCCGGACCACTCGCCCACGCACTACGGACACGGCCATCCCGAGCAGCAGCCGCAGCACCATCACCATCATCAACAGCAGCCGCTCGCGACTTACATGCCGGCCGCGACCTCGGCGAGCCCGCACCATCAAGACCTCGCTCACGAGCACGCTGCCCTACACGCTCGTGGATACTCGATGCAGAATGCAGGCGCCGCAACACCGACCTACTCGCAGCACGCTTCGTTGGCCACACCGACCGGGGCTATGCAGCAGGCATACCCTACGGCCCAGCACCAGCCAGTCGAGACGTCGTTCATCCACCGCTGATCGCCGCTCGCGACCCTCCGTGTTTGTCGATTGAAGATTGCCTCGGGACACGCTCTAGAGGGGAGTCGTTTTTGCCAGTGACAATCGCACCGCCATCCAGCCGACAACCGATCGACGACCGTGCGCCTGTGCCAGTGTGCCGTCCCTTCTTGCCTCTTGCTCCTTCATCGCGTGCCATCTCTTGACGACCGCGCCGCAGACCTCGTCGTCAGCCTCTTCGCAACTCGTCACTTGCGAGAGTGGGACGCAGGTTCGGGAGACGGCAAGGTGAGTTTTCGGAGAGCCAAGTCTCTCGCACGACTGTGGGCGCCCAGCGTTTGCCTTTTCTTCTATCGTTTGAAAGCCCCTCCCCCGTGCCACCTCTGCCTCTCGCCCATGCGCCGCAGGCCTTGCCAGGTCCGATATGCATCCGCCACAGGTGGCCCGACGGACCCATCGGCGACGACCTTGATGGCATGCCCAATCGATACGGTGCCTGGCTTTCGACCGTGGCCATGACCGGCGTTCGCTTCGAAAACAACGACGACGACGCCCGGGTATCGTCGAAAGGCGGAGAAGACAGGCCAAGAGCCCGGACAAAGGGGGCGAGATGTTGCCAGAGTCTTGTGTGCGGCAGAGGAGCCGCGCTGCCTGCCCGCGGGCCCTTGAAGCTTCTTGGCCACAAGCGGGGCCAGCGGGGAAGCGGGTCTCAGAAGAACGAAAGGCCAGCAGGGTGGGCGGCCAGCCAATACGCGGGGGGCCAGCTTTCCAGCGGCCGGGTACTGTAGCGGGGCCAAGGGCACGGCTGACGAATGAGGGGCGAGAGCCGGCACACGGTAAAAGCCTCGCCGGCATCGGGCCGGAAGGCGTCGCTCGTGCACCCCAGCAGGCACGCAAGCAAGCAAGCAGCATGGTAGGGCAGGGCAGGCCACAGGCCCCCCCTTTGGCGCACTTGCCCCGCTCTGCCCCAAGGAAGCAGCAGCACGCAGTGGACGGATGGCAGGGGCCGAGGACATGGGCCGGGCGCCTGTGTATATCATCGACCGCTCGAATCTCGAAACGGCCTTCTCTCCGTCCCCCATCTGCTCGATCCCATCCTTTCCTCCGTCATTGCATCCTGTCTGTGTGACTGCAGTTCCACGTCACCTCCGCCATATCCCGTCACCTCCCCGCCGCCACCCTCGCGCTCACCCTCTCAGCCAACATGGAGAACAGCCCGGCCCCTCCCAAGTCGTGGCCGCTGGACAAGCAGACGCTTCCAGTGCCCGGCACGCAGAAGCCCGGCTTCTCGGCCATCTACCGCAACGCGGCGGTGCCCGAGCTCAAGACGACGCAGACGACGTACGACATCTTTGCGCGCGGCAAGTCGTTTGACCCAAAGGCGCAGTGCGCCGGCTGGAGGCCCTGGAACGCCGACAAGAAGAACTTTGAAAACTACTACGAGTGGCTCAGCTACGACGAGGTCGAGGAGCAGCGCACCGCCGTCGGATCGGCCCTCACCCACCTCGCCCGCCAGGGCAAGCTGGGCGACGACGTCGGAGACCGCGACTGGTCCGTCGGTCTCTGGGTGCTCAACCGGCCCGAATACCTCATCGTCGACCAGAGCGCGCTGGCCTACAGCCGCCGCACCGTGAGCCTGTACGACAGCTACGACACGCCCTCGGCCTCGTACATCCTCAACCACGCCGAGGTGCGCATCGTCTTCACCACGCCCTCGCACGTCGCCGCCGTGCTGTCCGAGAAGGGCGCCGGACGCCTGCCGCAGCTCAAGGCGCTCGTCGTCCTCGACGCTTTCCGCCTGCCCAAGTCGCAGTGCGACCTGGCCCCCTCGGACCCGACGCGCGACCTGCTGGCCAAGCAGTGGGCCGCCACCGTCGGCGTCGAGACCTTCACCTGGAACGAGATCCTCGAGACCGGCCGCCGCGGCATCGTCGCCCACACGCCCCCGCACATCGACGACATTGTCTCGTTCTGCTACACGTCGGGCACCACGGGCAACCCCAAGGCCGCCATCATCACCGCCGGCATGGGCTACTTTTGCGGCGCCTCGCTCGGCCTGCACATCAACGAGGCCTACGTCCTGCTCTCGTACCTGCCCACCGCCCACATCTACGCCCGCGGCGTCGAGCAGTTTGCCCTGCGCAACGGTGGCAAGATTGGCTTCTTCTGCGGCGACACGACCCGCCTCGTCGAGGACGCCCAGATCCTCCAGCCGTCGATGTTTGCCTCGGTGCCCCGCGTCCTCAACCGCATCGCCGCCCTTATCGAGGCCCAGGCGCGCGCGCCCGGCCTCAAGGGCAAGCTGCTCCGCACCGCCATCGACGCAAAGGTGGCCAACCACGACCGCGACGGCACCCTCACCCACGCCCTCTACGACCGCCTCGTCTTCAACAAGGTCAAAAAGGTTCTCGGCGGCAACGTCAAGTTTATCGTCTCGGGCAGCGCCCCCATCCGCCCCGAGGTTCTCAAGCTCCTCCGCGTCGCCTTCAACTGCGACGTCCGCGAGGGATACGGCCAGACGGAGAACTACGGATCCTGCCTCCTCATGAACCCCAACGACACGTCGCTCGGAACCTGCGGGCCCATCATCCCCGGCGTCGAGTTCAAGCTGCGCGACATCCCCGAGCTCGGCTACACGTCGGCCGACAAGCCCTTCCCGCGCGGCGAGCTCCTCTCGCGCGGCCAAAACACCTTCCCCGGCTACTACAAAGACCCGGCCAAGACGGCAGAGACCATCGACGAAGAGGGCTGGCTCCACTCGGGCGACGTCGTCCTCATCGACGAGCGCAATCGCGTCAAGATCATCGACCGCGTGAAGTCCCTCGTCAAGCTCTCTCAGGGCGAGTACGTCGCCATCGACGCCCTCTCCGAGTTCTACAACCGCTGCCCGCTCTCGGCCCAGATCCTCGTCCACGGCGACTCGTTCCGTGACTACCTCGTCGCCGTCGTCGTCCCCGAGCCCTCCGTCTTTGCACCCTGGGCCAGCAAGGTCCTCGGCCGCTCCATCGCCGAGTCCGACGTCGCCGCCATGGCCGACGCCGCAAAGGACCCCAAGCTCGTCGCCGCCTACCTCGCAGAGTACACCAAAATCGCTCGCGAGAACAAACTCAAGGGATTCGAGTACATCAAGGGCCTGCACATCTCCATGGAGCCTATGAGCGTTGAGAACGGCCTAATCACGCCCACTCTGAAGGTCAAGACGGCAGTCGCTGTGAAGCACTACAAGGAGGCCATTGACAAGCTGTACGAACAAGGTCCGGCGACCGTCAGCTCGAAGCTCTGAAGGGAAGGAGCGAGCCGTGGGGAAGTAGTTAGCGCGAACCCGGGGGGAGGTGGCCACGGGGACGTCGTACGAAGCAATCATCTGTCCATTGTCCTGTGCTCGACGTCTGTGTGGTTGTTGATTGATCGAAGGTGTCATTGTCTTCGCAAGCGGCATGGTCGGATACCATCCCGAGGTGTGAGTGCGACGCGTCCCGCTTTCGCCTATTGGCGCTCCGCCGGGCTTTGATTTTCGCGGCGCACACGGTTGGCGAGCTTGGGCCGTATCCAGTTGAAGACCAAAGCGTTCAGCTTTGCCAATTGCGGTGGACAGGCCGCTGCTGAGGAGGCGGCTGCGCGCCATTACGACGAATTGCTGCTGGAGCACGAGAGGCCCAAATCCAAGGCCCCAACCAGCTTTGGCAAGGCCCGCCGCATCTAGGGATAGCAATCTTGTCTCCATCGCACGGCGAGCCCCCTCCTCGACAAGGTCCAGGCCCGACACACGACAAGGCCCGGAACACGCGGCGAGCCCCAACGCACGGCAAGGACCGCAACACGGCGAGGTCCATTCTCACGACTGAGCCCGCAACACCGAGACCCAACACACGGCGAGGCCCGCCCTTACGACTGCAGCAGCGACCTTCCTGACCGCATGCTGTAGCGCATCGGAAACGCATCTTCGCCGACTCGACCAGCCCCAAATTACCACCCCGCACCATCGCAGTCAATGTCGCACGACCACTCGCGCAGCTTCCAACCGCAGTCCCGGCGTTATACGATTTCCTAGCGCCGCAACCATGGGCAAAGCGACACACGTGCCGCATGAAGATCTTTCCGAATCTCGTTGACATTGCTGCAGCGCGGGGATGAAGCTCAGGTGGCCAGGAACGAGCGCACACCAGATCAAGGCGCATGGCCCGAGGGTATGACGCCCAGAGGCCCGTTTTGCGGCCAGATTTAAACGGCTGTGGAGCACAAGACGTGATGCGCAGGCAAGGTCAGCGCCGAGATCGCCAGTCAATCGCTGGGCAGGCGGATCGATGCTCACCCATCGTCGCGACGACTCCAGGCTGCTCTTCTATCCTTGCGACCGGAGGCTTAGTGGGCCTCCTTGAGCAGGCTCTGGGCTGTTGGGTCGGCGCAGAGGGAACAAGAGAGCGGGTCAGCATTCCGCGGAGCCGAATAGATCAGCCGACGGAGACATCGGGTCGCGGCGGCCGAGACGTCGAAGGGAAGGTGCCATTCGGGCCTCCAGCATAGCGAGCCTTCCACCACCGTTGGGCTGGGAACCCTGTGGCAGCAGAAGGGGCCAAGCCGAGTGCGCAGGTTGGGCCGAGGCAGACAGCAAAGGATGCCTTGTGATGCAGCTTGATCCGGTCGCCTCGGACCTCTGCGCCCAGCAGCCGGCGTTGCCGATGGTTACGCCTCGCCGATTCCGAAGGCATCGCGGGGAAGCCGGGCGGGCATCGGTTTGCCCCAACCTCGAGGGCAGCCCTATCTTTCGCCGCCGAGTCGAGCCTGGAGCACGTCGAGCGAGCGCGGAAGTCGCCGATCGAGAGCCAGTCCGACTAACCGTAAGGGTTCCTGGGGTCCTTCCTGCTCTCCTCGGTGGCGACGAGGATCGTCTGGAGCTTGTTGATGCCAAAGAAGACGATGCCGCCGGCGACCATGAAGGGCCAGGTCGGCTTCAGGATGGGGGTGGGGTAGGCGCGGAAACCGAAGAGAGACATGGTGACTGGCGGAGCGGTGGTTGGTGGTTGTACGGCTACGGCGTGATGGAGACGGTGTCGAGGATGGTGGAGGTGCGTCGAGGTGCAAGATGGTGCGATGCGGGTGCTGCTGCTGCTGCTGCTGCTACCGCCTCGATGCCCCGCTGTGGGCGTTCCTTCCCGACTCGCCCTACTCGCTGGGCGGCGGGGGAGATGGGGGGGCCGTGGCCGGTCGCCTGGGCCCGGCCCAAATTTCGGAGGCGAGGGCGGTGATCGACCGACTTGCGGGTCAGTCAAGCCAAGCCTGGCCCTCCGCGAAATTCGCAGCCCGGTGCAGGCGGAGCGACCCGGCCTTTCTGACTTCCAAGTTTATCGCGCGATACGGCGTCAGGGTGCTTCCCGAGGGCCAAGCAGGGATCGCCTCGCGTTGGGTCAGTCGCTCCGTGCGTATCTCTGCTTCTTTCTGACCATCACATCCGCCATGGGCTCTTCAAAGTCGCGTCTGACGGTGACTTGCCGACGGCATGGTCCCGACGCCGAGACAAGGTCCAAGAGCGGGCGTGAAGTCTTCGGATCGGCCGAAGGACCTCTCGACGTGCTAGGCCGGATCATCCGCCGACGCCCATCGGCCCGCTGGCCAAATTGGTCAATCAGGATAGCGGCAGGGACCGTCAGCTCAAGGAACAGCAACCGCTCTTGGCTCTGTATGGGCACCTGTGACAAGCATCGATTCTGGCGGGGCACTTGAGCAGACAGCGGCCAAAAGGATGGCGGCGAGGTTGCTATCGGCTCATCCGATGAGACGATGCGCCCAGGTGGCGGTGCTTATCGAGCAGCTGTTTCCCTCATAAGCAGGCACAAAGCTGCTGCAGTGGGCAGACGCTTTTCCCTTCCCCTCCTCACCAGTGCAATCTTTCTTTAGCCTCGTCCACCTGGCGACCGAGCACATCGCGCTCCCTCCGTGCCTGAGCGCTGCCTGATCTCGGGCAGGATGTCGTCGTCGATCTCGCACCACCGCCCTGATCAACAGGCCCAGAGCACGACAGTGCCAGCTTCTTCGAGCCCTTCACGGTCGCAACAGGCAGGCACGCGCACCGCTGGTGCTCCTCATGCGGTGAAGCGAAAGGCGCCGCGCAGCTACGAGACGAGCGACGATGGCTACAAGAGCCGCGAAACCGACGAAAAGAGCCGCGAATCCGACGAAAAGAGCCAGAAAACCGACGACAAGAGCGGCGCGACCGACAACCAGAGCCATGGCGCCACCGATGACGAGGAATACGAGGAGATAGCCATGAACGAGATCCGGCAGAGCGCATTCTTCATCCTCGACCACGCTTCGAGGCGCCCGGGCCCAGGGCCCACCGGCAGCGATAGCATGCACTCGCTGCGCAGCTCCCAGGTCGAGGATCCGGACTGGGCCGCTATTCCCGAGAAGGCCTTCGTAGGGCGGGGATCGGCCCTGCACTGCGAGCACTGCGGCTCGAGCACACACTTGACGCTCGGTCGCACGCCGAGCATGGCGTCTCTGGCCAACAGCGGCAATGAGCGCGCCGCCTTCGAGCAATCTCGCCAACAGGCAGCCACGTCGGCGACTGCACTGCTCGGCACCGAGCAGGAAGGCGAGGACCGCCGCCGAGGCTGGCCATCCCCTCCTCTGCAGGCCCATCTACGCGCTTCAGTGACGGCCAACAGCACCGACATGCACTCCGGAGATGCGCGGGACGGAACGCTCAGCGGCCATGGTCACGACCACGGCCACCCTACGCTCCCGCCTGAGGACACGTGGCAGCCTGTCATGGCCCTCATGGCCAGCCTTCAAGCGCTCGTACAGCCTGATCCAGCCGTTGCGAGAAGCCCGCCGCTGACGACGCGCCCCGCGACGCAGCTGCGCCTTTGGAAGCCCCTGCCGCCGCCGCCGCCGACCGAGGTCACGTTCGGCCGCAACGATCCGGCCAACCCGCAGACATGGTCCAAGACGCAGAGGTGGTTCATCACGGCGTTGATGGGCGCCGCCATGGTCAATGCGACGCTGGCCTCGACCATCGCTAACGGCGCGATGACCGAGCTGGCCCCTGCCCTCGGCCTCGGCCCCACCGAGAGGCTGCTTGTGACGACGCTGTTTGTCGGCGGCTGCGTGGCCGGTCCCATCCTCTGGGCGCCGCTCTCGGAGCTGTGGGGACGTCGCCCGACCTTCCTACTCTCGACCGCCGTCTATGCACTGTTTCAGATCGGCTGCGCGAGGTCGAGGGGCAAAGCTACGCTGCTGGCTTGCCGCTTCTTTTCCGGGGCGTTTGCGAGCTCGGCCCTCACCAACGCTGGTGGTGTCATCACGGATCTCTTTCCTCCCATGGAGCGCGGAGCTCCCATGATTGGTGAGTCCCGCCGGGGCGGATCAGCGCGCAAAGGGGGACAGGTCGAGCTGAGCGGAGCGGGACTGGTTTGGCCCCCAATCAGTCTTTTCCGGCAGCCCCTTTCTGGGTGAGTGGCGGTGGCGAGAGCAGGTTGACCGACACCGGCGACGCCCAGTTCTGATGGCACCTCAACGATTGCGTTCGCTCCCGCAAGGTCCGGTGCTGGGCCCCTTGATCGGGGGCGCCGTCGTGGCCGTCGGCTCGTGGCCGTCCGTATTTTGGCTGCTCTTCATCGTCGGCAGCCTCCTGGAAGTGGCGCTGCTGCTGGCGTTGCCAGAGACGTACGCGCCGCTGATCCTCACTCGGATCGCTCACAAGAGGCGACGGTACGACCCGAGATGGTACGGTCCCCTGGACCGCATGGACAAGACTTTCCGCTCCCTCGTCACGGTCAACTTGGCTCGGCCCGTAAGTCTTGCAGCAGGCCACGTCGAGCCAAGTCTGTGCATGAGCTTGGTGCGGCATCGCACTCAACCCCAACCCTTCTTCAACACAGCTCGTCATGGTCTGTACGGAGCCCATCCTTGCATCGGCCACCATCTTCATGTCCTACCTGTTCGCCCTTCTGTGAGTCATGCTTGGTCGAGCGCGGGCGCTTATCGGACATCGAAGCTCCTCTCTGGCTCATCCTCATCGCGCTCGACTCTCTCCAGCTACATCTTCTTCGTGTCATGGCCAGCTATCTTTGGGGCGGGCGGGATCTACGGCTTCGGCGCCGTTAGCAGTGAGTGATTGTAGTGAGCCTGCCCTTCCCCAGTCGAAGGCGTTGTCGGCTGACTCCGTCAGGTGGTCGTCCATCGACGTCTCCTCCGACTGTCCAGCCGGGCTTTCGTACCTGCCAATGGGAGTCGGATGTGGGATTGCGGCGGCCTGCATCCCCTTCTTCAACCGTCTCTACATCCAGGCATGCCAAAGGGAGAGGAAGCCGTGCCCGGAGGAGCGTCTTGTCTCGATCTACCCGGTGGCCCCCTGCGTGGCGATTGGCTTCCTGTGAGAGGCGCCACTCGTTCTTCGGGCAGGGTAGTGTGATCGAAGCTGATACCGAACTCGAACTTCCTACCCTCGACAGATGGGCTGGATGGTCCGCAAGCTCTGGCGTCCACTGGATGTGAGTCGATCCGCATCTGCGCGCTCAACGACTTGCGTGTTGTTGTGCTGCCAGGCTTCGCTGACAACAATCCGGCGGTCCCATCGCTCACAACAGCGTGCCGATGCTGGCCGGGGCCCTGATCGGGTTCGGAATGGTGCTTGCCTTCCAGGGCTGGCTGACCTACCTTGGCGATTGCTACCGCAGCTATGCGGCTTCGGCGGTGAGCGTCGGCAGTGTGGAGTGCAGAGTCGGGCCGAAGACAGAGGCCTGGGCCTGGCATTGCAAGCTGAAGTTGCACTCAGGCTCACGACCTCTGACACTCACTTTGGCTACCTGCTTTGGCTGCTGCTACGATGTATCGCCTGCTCATTTCTCACGCCACGCCGCCATGCCTTGAAACAGGTCGCAGGCACGGTCATCGTGCGCTCGGTGGCGGGCGCGACGCTGCCGCTCGTCGTGAGCAGGCTGCTCTCGGCGCTTGGGGGCGTCGGCTGGCTGTACACCCTGCTTGCTGGCCTGGCGCTGCTCCTAACGCCGCTACCGTTCGTCTTTGCCAGGTGAGCGCCACCTTCGAAGACCAGCAGACCAGCGGAGAAGCAAAGACGCCACACCCAACCCGCGAATTGCTGACTGTCTGGCTGTGCGCCGCACTCTCGGCAGATACGGCGCGGGACTGCGAGCCAAGTCAGCGTATCGGACGCCGTAGCGCGTGCGGATGACGACCAAGAACGGTACGACAAAGGACCTCATCCTGATATGGATCGATGAGACCGAGAAGAGAAACGAAGCAAGGACCACGGTGTACATGGAGGATGAAGTGGTCGCGGCGCCAGACGACGAACGATGGACTGGTCAAGGCAGGCAAGGCGCGGTGACACCGGCCCTCGTGGCCCGCGCCGGTTCCAGTCTGGACCTGCTCATCTTTCCCCGCATTCGAGTCGGGCTTGGGCGTTGGGTCCGGTTCGTTTGGCAGGGACCTCGAGGCACGGCGACGGCGACGCCGCCGGCTTTCAGCTGCGAAAAAAAGAAGTCGTACGCGAGAAATTTCATCAGCCTGCTTGCTGCTTACCACGGCCCCTCTGCCTTGCTGCCTGCGCTCTGGATCCTTGATTAACGGATTGACGGAGAGAAGGCGGGCTTCGATCCGGGACATCGCCGACCAACACCCCGACTGCCACATCTGCCCTTCGAGACCGTCCATTGGGCACGATCCCTGTGCCTCTCGCCGGATCCATCACCGCCGCTGCTCTAGGTCCATCCATCGCCCGTCTTTGAACGAACTGCGCCGACCGGATCGACCCTAAACGAGCCAGCCTGGAGGATAGACGAGCTCGTGCACCTCTCCGGCCCGCTTCCAACACTCCGTCCTCATCGCCTTTGCTCTTTAAGACGGCAAGCTCGACCTCGTCTCGTCTCACCTACTGGCCGCCTACACCACTTTCTCCCTCTCTCTCTTCGACTCTGTCTGCCCCCGTTCAAGATGGACGAGATCATACCGGGCCTCTGGATCGGCGGGCTGACTTCGGCGCTGTCGATCGACTACCTCACCCAGGCCGGCGTCACCCACATCATCAGCTGCATGAAGCAGCGGCTGCCTCCGCCGCCGACACTGCTCGACGGCCGCACCATCCCGGCCTCGAACATGCGCCAGGTTCGCGTCGACGACGTGGAGCAGGCGCCCATCCTAGCCCACTTTGCCAGCTGCAACGACTTCATCAGCGAGGTGCTCAAAGAGGAGTGGGTGCCATCAGCCGACGACGACGGCGACGGCGACGACGTGCCCTCGCCGGCCTCGGGCGAGAAGGTGGCGGGCGAGCTTGACCTGCTGGTCCAGGGGCGGCAGAAGCGCAACGGCAAGTGGGGACACTGGCAGACGACGGGCGACGGCACCGTCCTCGTCCACTGCCAGGCGGGCTGCTCGCGCAGCGTGGCCATCGCCGCCGCCTACCTCATGTCTACGCGGCGCATCTCGACGTCCGAGGCGGTCAAGATGATCCAGGCCCGCCGGGCGCGCGCCCAACCCAACCCGGGCTTCATGGCGCAGCTCGAGCTGTACGAGCAGGTGGGCTACGAGATCGACATGCGCCACCAGGCCGTCCGCCGCTTCCTCATGAGCAAGACCAACATCCTCAACGGCGACTCGATCGATGACATGCTCCTCTCTTACTACCCGAGCCCGTACCCCTCGCCCGCCCTCTCGCAGGGCCTCAAGGGCCTCTCGACGATCTCGGACAGCGCTGCCGACGTGAGCGACATGGCGCCCCTGGATGGCACTGGCAGCGGCGGCAGCAGCAAGAGCGGCAGCCGCCGGCCCAGCGGCAGCAACGGCTCGCCGAACCGGGATCCGCGCGGCACCGTCAGCGCAAACGCCGCGCTCTCGACGTCGCCGACGACGCAGGTGGGCGAGCACTTTACGCGGCTGTCGACCGACACCGCCTCGACCTCGATTGCCCAGAGCGAAGAGGTGCGTGTTACCAAGAACTCGGGCAGGCTTCCCGGCGGCGTCTCGTCGATCAAGGGCCACGAGGGCCTCGAGAACCGGGGCAAGCTGCCCAAGCCTACCTTCTCGGGTCCCAAGCTGCGCTGCAAGGCGTGCCGGCGCGAGCTGGCCGCCCTCGACCACGTCATCGAGCACCAGGAGGGCCAAGGTCAGATGGCGTTCGAGCACCGCAAGCGCGAGGCGGGCAACGCCAAGTACGCCGGCCAGACGCGCGTCACCGACACGTCCTCTTCGACCACGACGGTGCCGAGCGGCGTCGAGGCGGAAAAGGGGCGGCTGGACATGCAGCGTATGTTTGGTGCTCGGCCAAGCGTCATCAAGAAGGTGGTCGACGACGACGACGACGACGAGGGGCCGATTGGTTCCGGGGCGAACCAGGAGGCCAAGGGAGAGAGTGAGAAGGCAGAGGGAGCAAAGGAGAGCGAGTCGTCTCCAGCTCCCACCGCTCCTGCTAGCAGCGCCTCTGCCTCTCCCGCCGCGCCTGGTGCTGGTGCTGCTGGTGCTGCTGCTGCTGGCAGTGTCAACCAGGGCACAGCACCGGCTACAGGGCGTCGGATCCAATCAGCCTCGTCGCTCTCTTCCCGATTGCCGCCTCACCTCGCCGCACTCCGGGGCGGTCCGCGTCCAGCCGCTCCCCCTTCCTCGATTCCGGGCACGACACCATCGCCCGCCTCGACGGCAGCCAGGCCGTCGGCGCCGCTGCCGCCGCCGGAATCGACGCGGCCGGCCATCCTGCACTCGTCGTCGTGCTCTGCCTACTTTATCGAGCCCATGGCGTGGATGTCGCAGCTCGAAGACGGCGAGGTGAGCGGCAAGCTGTCGTGTCCGGCGTCCAAGTGCGGCGCCAAGCTCGGCAGTTGGGACTGGGCTGGCATGCAGTGCGGCTGGTGAGTTCCACCTTTGCCCCGCCCGTACTTCTATGCGTCTTGATTTGTCGTTTCGAGGAATGCGCGAGCTGACCACCTGCCTGTGTTGATCATCATCGATTCGCTCGTGCTGCTGCTCCGCGTCGACGCAGCGGCGCTTGGGTGACGCCCGCTTTCGCTCTGCACAGGTCCAAGGTCGATGAGGTCTGAAGAACTCTCTTCGCCTCGGCGACGCCTCCTTCGATAACGGTCTAGACCCGGCTCGATACACTTGCCCCTCTACCATACACATGACGCCCTCCCGTAGCTTCCTACATTGTCTCCATCGCCACTGCCATCGCCACCTTCATCATCACCTCTGTACGCATCATCTTCACGGGCCCGCATCAATCAGAACAGAACCTAGAGCCGCAGGGGGGACGCGCGTGCGTAGATGACGGCACCGCATCGGCGAGATGGGCCGGCGGTGGTCGTCTCGTGATTGCAACAGGTAAGCCTACCGGACCGCCCGGTCTACCATCGGGGCACCGCAGGCCAGATCGACCCGGCCTGACCGCGCGGCAGCTCAGAACTGGTACCTCTCCTTCTTCTCCTCGCGCTCCCTCTCGTCTCGCCTCTGGGCCTTCTGGTGTCTCTGCCGACTCAGCTCCTCCCTGACCTGCGCCACTCCCTCGCGATCCTTGCCCTCGACGCTGGCGAACCGGCTGCTGCTGCGCCTCTGCTCCTCTTCGCGCTGCAGCCGCGACAGCTTGGCCTGCACCTCTTCGGGCGTCAGGCCCTCGAGTTCCGCCGGGTCGACGGCGAGCTCGATCTGGTCCGCACCCGACGCGGCGCCGCCCGCCTTGCGCTTCGTGCCGCGCTCCTCGGTCCCCAGCGCGGGCCCCAGATCGTAGATCCGCTCCGAGCCCATGAAGCCCGTGATCGACGTCGAGCGTTCGGGCAGCACCTGGTACAGCGCCCGCGGTGGCGCGTCTGGCCCAGCTGATGCTGCGGCGGCCGAAGACGACGGCACCGTCGAGTCGCTGCCATTGCGCGAGTCTTTGCGCAGCTCGAACGTCGACGGCGTCTCCATGCCGCGGAACGTCGACGCCACCGAGGCAGTCCCGCTCGGCGTCTCGAGACCGCCCGCACGATCCGCGTCGCCCGTCTGCTGCCCTTCCTCGCCCTCTTCGCCCTCGTCGTCGCCGCCTTCGTCCTCGTCCTCGTCCTCTTCCTCTTCATCGTCGGTCTCTTCTGGTTCGAGCTCGCCCCATGGCTCCTTTTGCACCGGGTCCGCGTACTCGTTGCCGTCGGCCTCGTTACCGGCGCCGAGCACGTCGCCGTACAGCGGGCGGCCGTACTCGTCGACTGGCGGACGGCCCCAGCCGCCGGGGTGAAAGCCCCACTGGGCGCCCTCGGGGATGGGCGCGTTCAGGCCTGGCACCTTGAGGTGCGGATAGCTTGGCGGCGGGCCGTATCGCTGCATGGCAATGAGCCAGGGGGGCGGCGCGAGTGGCGGGATGCTGAGCGCCTCTTTGAGCTCGTCGCTGAGGTCGCCCGGCCGGCGGTCCTTAAACTTGCACTCGTTTTCCTTGCCCTCGTAGTAGGTTTCGCCGTACGGCGAGAGGTCGGGCTTGCTCTGGAACTTGAAGAAGGCGTCGTGGAGCTTCTGGTAGTCGATGTCCATCTTGCCCATCTTTGGCTGGACGCGCTCGCGCGTCTTTTGCTTGAGCGTCTGCTCGGCCTCCTTTTCCTTGAGGGCGTCCTTCATGGTGGCGATGCCCGTGTCGGCGATGTAGTGGGGCAGCTGGTAGGGCGGCTTTTCGATGCCGCGCTTGTTCTGGAGATAGTCGCGCTTCTGGCTCCAGTGGGGCGGGACGGGCACCGTATTTCGCTGCGACTTGAGCTGGACCAGGAGGCGCGGGTCGTTTGCCGTCACGTCGGTCCACTCGACGACTTCGGGCTTGCGCACGAGCTGCTTGAGCTCGGCCACGGTGAGGCGCTGCAGCTTGCGCTGCTTGCGCTGCGACAGCTTGGGGCGGCTGTTGCCCTCGCCATCGGACGCCTCGCTGTCCGAAGCCACCTCTTCGTCCGAATAGATGACTTCGCCCTTTTGCGGTCCCGCGAAGCCGTCGGCCCCATCGCCAGCGCCGTCGCCGCCATCGGCAGGCTGCTGGAAGCGGGAGAAGACGTGGCTGAAGGCCTTGTAGGCGTCCGATTCCGGATCGAGCTCGAGGACACTGTCGTCGATCAGGCTGGGACGCGACGTCCGCGCGGAGGTGGATGTGCTGGCTGTGGGATCCGAGGTTGACGTCGAGGTCGAGGCCGAGGGTGTGGCGGGTGCATCGGATGCTGACGCTGCGGATGCCGGGGCACCGTTCTGCTGTTGTTGCTGCTGTTGCTGCTTCTTCTTCTGACGCCGCTTGGCGTTCTTTGTGAGGGGATGTGGTGCCGCGCCATTGGGCTGAGCGGTCTGCATTGCTGTAGCGGCCATATTTGTCGTGGCCTTGGCTGTCGTTGTCGATGTGCGGGGCTGGCTGTGGCGGGGAGGGAAGGGGGTGGTGGCGGGATGGGGCGGTGAGGGGGCAGCGTCGCGAGTTGGGTGGCTCGGGAATCGGCCATCGACCCTCCTCGCTCCACCTTGCGGGGGTGCCCACCCGCCCTGACCCATGGCATGTCAGAATGACTAAGCGTCTGGATCGACGAGGAGGGCGAAGTGCTGGCGCTGCTGCGGAGCCTTCTCCCCGCTGCAAGCTGGCCTGGCCTGGCCTGGTCCTGTCTTCGAGGCTCTCTCGCCCTAGCCTTTGCTTTTCGCCCGCTGGCTTGCAGGCCCAGCACACTATGCTCGTCGACAGCGCGCTACAGTCTGCTTGCCCTCATAGCGAGCTGATGAGGGCACATCTCGAGTCGAGTGGCGGCCATGGCGACAAGGCAGACGCTGGTTGAGCGAGAGCAGCGACAGCCCTCGTCGCCCTCGATCGAGGCGTGGAATACAAACCTTGCGCTGGCTCTGCGGAATACAAAATCGAGGGCGCGAGCGAGGGGGCCGAATACAAAATCTGGCCTTGCCCTTTGCAGCTGGCGCGCGCTCCTGCTCGACGGCCGGCCAGAGGAGGGCGAAGAAGAAAAAAATTCTTGAATTCAACAACGAGGTGAGAGGCGGGCGAGAGAGGCCAGGGTCAGGGCGGCAGAGAGAGGGCGAGAAGCCAACCAAGCAAGGCCGGGCGAGCCAGCTCGAGGTCCCACAGGCAGGCCACCAAGGCTGGCTGGCTGGCAAGGCTGGGCGGGCGGCAGGCCGACGGCGCGCGCCGCCAGCCCAGGCGCTCGCTGCTGCCTGGTCGAAACCGTCTCGACACCATCATCTTCGACACCCCACCCCCCTCCCGCCTTCTCTGCTATTCACACGACCCGCCCGCGCGACGCACCCAGAGGAAAGCATCTCAGCTGCTCTCCTCGACACACCTTTCCGACTCCCTTCCTCTTTCGACCTGCGGATCATCGCTGGAAGAAGGAGAAACACGGAAAGCCGCACCGCCCTTCCCCCCTCAGTCTTAGCAGACGGCACTTCTCATCTTTCCCCCAACCGCCACCACCGCCACCGATCTCACCGCAACAGCACCGCCGCTCTCCGGCTATCGCAGCAGCACCGCCATCTCTTGCGATCTCCGAAGCAGCGACGACTAGCCACCCTTCCAACCTCTGCCCATCATGGCCCCCTTTGCCAAGCCCGAGACCGTGCTCAAACGGTCCGAGGAGCTCATCAATGTCGGCCAGACGACCGCCGCCCTCTCGGCGCTCAACGAGATCTTCACCTCCCGCAGGTTCAAGCAGACCCCGCTGACTGCGCTCGAGCCCATCATGATCCGCTTCGTCGAGCTCTGCGTCGACCTCCGCCGCGGCAGGATGGCAAAGGAGGGCCTCATGCAGTACAAGAACGTCTCGCAGAACACCAACGCCCAGTCCATCGAGCTCGTCATCAAGCACTTTATCACGCTCGCCGACGCAAAGGTCGTCGAGGCCCAGAGCAAGGCCGACGCCGCCGTCGGCGAGGCCGAGGTCGACGACCTCGAGGAGTCCGAGACGCCCGAGAGCATGCTCCTCGGCAGCGTCAGCGCCGACCAGAGCAAGGACCGCACTGACCGCGTCCTCGTCACCCCCTGGCTCAAGTTCCTCTGGGAGGCCTACCGCACCGCCCTCGACATCCTGCGCAACAATGCCCGCCTCGAGCTGCCCTACCAGCAGGTGGCCAACCAGGCGCTCAAGTTCTGCCTCCAGTACGAGCGCAAGACCGAGTTCCGCCGCCTCTGCGAGGTTCTCCGCCAGCACCTCCAGAACGTCGCCCGCTACTCGCACCACGCCCACGCCATCAACCTCACCGACCAGGACACGCTGCAGCGCCACCTCGACACCCGCTTCGCCCAGCTCAACAGCGCCGTCGAGCTCGAGCTCTGGCAGGAGGCCTTCCGCAGCGTCGAGGACGTCCACAACCTGCTCACCATGGCCAAGAAGGCGCCCAGGCCCGCCATGATGGCAAACTACTACGAGAAGCTCGCCAGGATCTTTATGGTCTCGGACAACAACCTCTTCCACGCCGCCGCCTGGAACCGCTACTACGCCCTCGCCCGCGGCGCCGCCAAGACCGAGGAGGAGCACACGCGCATGGCCTCGTACGTGCTCATCAGCGCGCTCGCCGTCCCCGTCATCTCGAGCAACGCGCCCGGCACCGGCAACATGAACAAGTCCAAGACCGACTTCCTCCAGGGCGACCAGGAGACGCGCAGCCGCACCGGCCGCCTCACGTCGCTGCTCGGCCTCAGCCGCACGCCGACCCGCGCCGGCCTGCTCAAGGAGGCGCTCAACCGCGACATCCTCAAGCGCGCTCGCCCCGAGCTGCGCGAGCTGCACAACATCCTCGAGGTCGAGTTCCACCCGCTCTCGATCTGCGCCAAGATCCAGCCCATCCTGTCCCAGATCGCCCAGGACCCCGAGATGGCCAAGTACGTCCAGCCGCTCCACTCGGTCGTCCTCACCCGCCTCTTCCAGCAGCTCTCGCAGGTCTACGACGCCGTCAAGCTCACCAAGGTCCTCGAGCTCGTCTCGTCGTTCCAGGCGCCCTACGACTACACGGCGGCCGAGATTGAGAAGTTCTGCCTCAACGCCTGCAAGAAGGGTCACTTCAACATCCGCATCGACCACGTCGCACAGGCCATCACGTTCCAGGACGACGTCTTCGCCGCCGACGTCCACCCCTCGGCCTCGACGTCGTCCGAGGCCGACGCGGTCCGCCTCCAGGCCACGCCCTCGCAGCTCGTCCGCACCCAGCTGAGCCGTCTGGCGTCGTGCCTCGACACCACGCTCAAGACCATCGACCCGTCGATCCTCGAAAACGCCCAGCGCGCCAAGCAGGAGGTGTTTGCGCGCGCCGTCGCCGCCGCCGAGCAGGAGCACAAGGCCGCCGTCGCCCGCAAGGCCATCCTGGCTCGCCGCAAGGAGCTGCTCGAGGAGCGCGCCGCCCGCCGCGAGAAGGACGAGGCCAACGCCAAGGCCGAGCGCGCCCGCCTGGCCGCCGAGGCCGAGAAGCTGCGCCTCGCCGAGGAGGCCAAGAAGCGCGAGCAGGACCGCATCCAGAAGGAGCTCGAGGCGGTCCGCATCGAGGAGGCCAAGAAGATGGCCAAGTCGCTGCAGGAGAAGGGCGGCCTCAAGCTGAGCGAGGAGGAGCTGGCCAACCTCGACACAAACAAGCTGGTCCAGATGCAGGTCGAGCAGATCGAAAAGGAGAAGAAGGACATGGGCGAGCGCCTGCGCATCATCCACCGCCGCATCGACCACCTCGAGCGCGCCTACCGCCGCGAGGAGATCCCGCTGCTGGCGGCCGACTACGAGAAGCAAAAGGCCGAGGACCTGGCGTACCACAAGGCGGCGAGGATCACGCTGCTGCAGACGTCCAAGGAGAAGCACGCGTCCGACCTCGAGCTCAAGAAGCGCCTGTCGCGCGTGCTGCCCGACTACACCGAGCTGCGCCGCGTCATCGAGGACAAGCGCAAGGGCGAGTTCGAGGAGCGACGCAGGAACGCCGCCGAGCAGATCGAGCGCGAGAAGGAGAAGCGTCGCCAGCAGGTCCGCCAGCAGCGCGAGCAGGAGGCGCGCGAGGCCGCCGAGGAGGAGCGGAGGCGCGCCGAGCAGGAGGAGCTCGACCGCATCCGCGAGGAAGGTGAGTTTGCGATGCGCCCGCCGTCGTCGACGATGTTGGCCCCGCGGCCGTCGAACGAGCAGGCAGACGAACATCCGCTGACTCCCCACCCATTCATTGCCATCGCCATCACATCACGCCTGCAGAGGAGCGAGTGGCCGCCGAGCAGCGCCGCATCGAGCAGGAGAAGGAGGCCGAGCGCGAGGCCGAGAAGCGGGCCGAGATCGAGCAGCGACAGGCCAAGCTCAACGAGATTGCCGAGAGGCAGAGGCAGCGAGAGGCCGAGATCGAGGCCAAGCTCAAGGCCAAGGAGGCCGAGAGGATGGGTGCACCGCGAGCGTCGCCGGTTGCCGCTGCCCCCGCCGCCGGTGGCGAGGCCCCGCCTGCCAACACGTGGCGTCGTGCGCCCCCGCTGGTGCCGTCGCCGAGGCGCGGTCCGAGGCTCAGCGACCCCCGCCTTCGTCGCGCGAGCTGTGGCGGAGGAGGCTGCGTG